>NW_028301558.1:19352500-19382500 GCF_042242905.1 Orbicella faveolata
CCTTCAGAATCACTTATGAAATAACGAGAGGTCGAGAGACCGAAACTTAAAAGAGAACGGCAAATGCACTATTGTAACGAACCGTTGGAGTCGTACAATTTTACAAAGATCTGTCAAATATTCATCTCAAAGATGTCAACAATCAGCGATTTAACCAATCACATCATGATACCAGGAGCTGGTATCTAGAACAGCAGAATGTCTACAGGCTCCCTCGCTCCGTTCGGGCTCACTGGGAGCCGCTGTTCGCAGGCTACTCGTCTCGCGGCTTCACCGCTCGATTTCGCGCTCGCGGCTACGCCTACAGCCGTTATTAGGGTCGTCACGCAACGCTTCTCCCCCACCAGTGGGGGAGAAGCGTTGCGTGACGACCCTAATAACGGCTGCGAAGGAGACTAGGCTACGCCGCGCGCACTTGTGCTCCAACTGAGCCTGCTCGCAGGCTACTTCGTGGCTCTCTCAGGCTCTCTTACTGCTCTCTCATGTGGAGAAAATCAAGAAGAGAGAATAATCAAGAAAAACCTCAGGGACCAGGGTATTGACTGTTTTGCGTGTTGTATGTCATTGTTCGGCTTAGTTCAACATAAAACATAAAAACATATCTTGCAATAGAAATGAGCCCAAAAAACGCACAGACACATGACAAATTACAGAGGCGTCAAACTATGCAGATAACATCAGAACTCATGCAGACCTATGACCTCTAAAAAGTCACGGCTCAACTCTACTTAAAATTTCTCCTTGTAACACATCATGAAGATCCCTTCATAGATACAAGTGAAGCAACAAAAAGGGCGAGGGACCGAACAGAGAACGACAAATGTACAAATGTCACGAACCGTAGAAGTCGTGCAAGGCTCAAACTTCAGACGTACAGAGAAATACCGGCAACTGATGAGATCCACATGGAGGATCAAAACCATGGTCTTGCCTGAGTCAAGCCGAACACTAGTAGCAAATACAACACCCAAAACAGTCAATAGACTTGCGCGTAAACTTACTTTTACGTGGCGAATAAATTGTAATTATCAGTAATTGTTGACAGAGGGTCCCCTATATCCCCTATTTTTCCGTTATTCGTGAAAATATATTATCTACACTTTTTCGTCCTCGGGAAACTGGTTTTTGATTTTTTCCATGATCCGTGAAATATGCATTTACTTGCGCCTGATTTGTGAACCAGCGACTTTTGCGGGAATAATTTTTCACTTTTTTGGAGATTTTAGCGTCATTAAAGCTCTTAAACTTGTTCAGAAGTGCTTTTGAAAGTTAGTAGGCTAGCGTCTTAGCTCTACAGACAAAACGGTTACAGAAAGTTTCCTAGCTACCCTAGGTTACGCATTGAAGAGAGTGCCACTCAATTCTGTGGTTTGTGCGTTGATAGTTTTTAGCAATATGAAAGCTGGTTAATCACTATTACGGTAGTCCACAGTTTATGTTTATGTTCAGAGTTAATGCGCTTCGCGTAGGCAGGCATTCATTAAAGGGACACCATGTACTTGAGCGCAAAACAATGAGGTGATTTTTTGTGTTTCTTCATTAAAAAAATCTTTAACATGATTGTTGAACTTGTTTTCAAACATCCACAAGGTTTATTTCTAATTGTTATCGGTATGCAAACCAGAGATGATTGTATATTGTAAGGTCGATTAAAGGAACAATAATGGGACCATAGTGTACGCAACCCGGCACACTGTTTCTCTGTGTGTGTTTGTTTTTGTGTGTGTAGTAAGGGGGGGGGGGGGGGGGTTAAGCAAGAGACCATAGGTTAAGGGATGAGGGGGGGAGGGGCTATAAAAGAAACCGTTGGTATCTGGATAAGGGTAGGGGGCTATAGAAAGAGACAGTAGTCTCAAGTTATTCTAGTGGGTCCCTTATATGTATAATAGTTTTGACCACTTCCCTTAGAGATATTTTCAATATGACACTCCCAGTTTATATTTTGAGCGACATAAACTCCAAGGGATTTAGCGGATCGAGGTTACTTGTTCTACTGCATTCTCGTTTATTGTAAGAGAGGGACTTTCCATAAATTGTGATAACTTCTGCCTTGATGCAATAAGCATAAACTCAGTTTTTGTCATATTTAGGGTAAGCTTGTTAGCAGACAGCCATTCGTACACACTACTCAGGTCGTGATTAAGGCGATAATTTATTTGCTCAATGTCTGAGTGCTGGCGAGCATCCGGCAGGTATCATCCGTGTACATTCTGAAAAACTGCAAAGGTTTCAAAATCACGCAGCTCGCACCCTAATGTCTGCGAGCTATGATAGTAATTGGATGATCTGTTCCGGGCACTAGGGTGGCGAAGACTCTACTATCAAAGACTGGAACAGAAGTCTATACTAATGTATCAAACATTAAATGGTATGACACCTGATTATCTGATATCGTGACAACGTAAATGCTTATCGTTTAAGGAATACCGAAAACAAATTAGTCCTTTCAAACCTCGAACTGATTATCTTAACAGAAGTTTTTCGTACAGCGGAGCTCAGTTGTGGAACAACTTACCTATAGACCTAAGACAAGCATCTTCATTGGCCGATTTCAAATCTAAATTAAGTCGCCACAGTTTAAAGTAATATCTTAATTTCAAGTAATTTTTAGACACGGCCTCCATGAAAAGCAGATTTTTTTTTTAATTTTATTGATTTTAAGGAAAACGACCAATTTTTTAAGTTTAAAAGACATGTTTCGACAGAACTTCTGTCATCTTCAGTTGAATGAATGATTACAAAGCAAGTTGAATAATAAGTAGACAAAAATGCTAATTGAGACAAATAGTAACAACAGAACGTGAAAAGGTGTAAGGGACCGTTCATTTTTTATGAGGGAGGGGGGGCTGGTGGGATTTGGGAAGCACCATTTAAAAATCGCATGACCCCCCCTCAGCTTACCAATATTTTCACATGGCCCCCCCTTATAGCGGACATTTTTTGGGATGACCCCCCCCCAAAAAAAAAAATTGAACAAACAATATTTAGATTTCAACTATTTTAATATTTCTCTTTTATCCCCCTACTTCACGTTATTGTGCTCACTATGAAGACAATATTTACAATCTCTATACGACAGAGAGCTGTTGTTTAAAAAACAAATCAAAAGAAAGAGAAGTCAATTTCGGATCTCCTAGTTATGGCTCGCCCTGAGCGTGTGGCATTTGGCCTCTAATTGGCATCTTCCTCATCTGAATTGATGAATGCAAGAATGACGTCACTTGAGTCATCTTCTCCCCCAGAGTCAATGGCATCACTGTCATACTCATCAGTGTCACTTTCATCCGTTTCACTGCTGTCAGCACTTGCCCTGTTGTCATTTTGTGTCAATGTCCTGGCATTTCTCAGTGTTGGTCGGCCAGCTCTGAGAGGACTCTTCTGCTGCAAGCATGAATGTCTTACAATTGCCTTTACTTTCTCACTCTTGCTGCTTTTCAAATGCTGCTTCAGCCCGTGGTGGTTTGAGTACTTGTTTAGTTCTGGAACACGTAGCTTTTTAAACTTGGTTAGATCTTCGCACAACTCAGTCCAAGGATAATCCTCCTCCCTACTTAACCTTGCCTTTTCTTCTGCTCTCTTTTTCCTTTTAAATTCCAGCACTTCAAGATGCTGAAGATAATCCACCACAAACTTCGATTTGACAATAAACTTATCTGCAAATAGAGCAACGCTCTCTGGGTCAGATAAAACCAGCCTGCCACTTCCATGCTCTTTCTTCTTTATATTGTTAATCCAATCGGGGAAAGAGCGCATTACTACATGAGCATCATGAAAGAGGCTCATTCCAAAATGCGCAATAATGGCGAAAGCGACGAGTCGTTTAAGAAAAGGTTTACAGCTGAACGATCCAGGCAGTTTGACATCTTACAAGCAAAAGAAGCAATTTTTCTAGGTGCGGATGGCTGTTCAGAAGGGCGAGTGAGTTTTCCATGCAAGGGTACCAGTTGAAGCCCAGTGATGGAAGAAAACTGAACTTCTCCATCAAAGAGCACAGAGCAATGGTGGAAAAGTTGAACGTCATATTGAAAGATGTAAAGGAACACGATTCCACACTCTTTCAGTCCAATGGGCTTGCTTTAAAGCAGGGCGAAGAATTTGCCCACAGTTTTAATGTAAAACAGATCAAATGTACAGAAGCTAAGTTGACGAAGGTCACGCAGGACATGGAAGCACTAGAAAATAAGAAGAGCAATAATAACAGCATATTCAAAGGCATACTCAAACAGCACATCAACAAAAGGAGAAGGAAAAAAGAAAACCGCAGAAAGTCAAATGAAAGAAAGAGGAAGCGGACTGAAAACAACGTCCAACGAGTTTATGGAATCTGTGTTGGAAACCCGCTAGGAAATGATCTTCCACAATGCCTTGTGTACCCTCCTAGAACGGCCGTCCCGGTAGAGTGTCTTAAAGTTGAGGATGTTGCCACGTCGATATTTAGAAGAGATGGGCCATACATCGCACAGCTCTTGGAAGGGAATTATTTCAACAATGCTGCAAGAAGCAGAATCACCACCAACCTTGAGCGGGAAGTCAGAGATTATGTTTACACCTTCATGTACCCTGAAGAGTACACTCTGACGGAAAGCATTGCTGCTTCTTGCAGCATTGGTGAAAGAGACTCCCATAGCAGCACAAGCGGCGACGAAGAACTCGACGACAGCGGAGATGAAGATGAGTGCCAGTGAAAGTTGCATTCGAAAATAACAGTCTTAAATTTTCAGTAGCTACAAATGCTTTTTCTCGCCAAACGTTTTTTTAAAGCAGAAGGAAAGTTTGTAATAAATTTGTATCCTGCCTTCTATGTTTATTCTATAGCAATTTTTTTGATATTCAAACATTATGCCATTTTAAAGTTTTACTAAAATATTTCACGTGACCCCCCCTTTTTCCCTTATTTTTTTGGGATGGCCCCCCCTCGAAAGCCATTTTTTTTCGCATGGCCCCCCCCCCAAATCCCACCAGCCCCCCCTACCTTATAAAAAATGAACGGTCCCTTATACACGGTTTTTCCATCAGTCAACAGAGTTACTGGACTATCTACCTATCTGCCTAACAATAATAAAAATTAATGATGTTTCCAAAAGGTCTAGATAGCAGCAGACACGTAAAGATTGTAAGGAAAACGACCAATTTTTTACGTTTAAAAGACATGTTTCGACAGAACTTCTGTCATCTTCAGTTGAATGAATGATTACAAAGCAAGTTGAATAATAAGTAGACAAAAATGCTAATTGAGACAAATAGTAACAACAGAACGTGAAAAGGTGTAAATTTCTAGATGTTCTTATTGATAATAGTGACAGTAATTCCTTCCTAACTAGGGTTTACCGTAAGAAAACCTTTACTGGGTTATTAACTAATTATTTTAGCTTCACCTCGTACTCATACAAAGTAGGTCTCATTAGGACTCTTGTTGACAGGGTCTACGAGATCAACAACACTTGGTTGGGGTTACACGAGGATATAACCAAGCTTACTGAAATTCTCAAAAAGAACCTTTTCCATGCCCATTTAATTGAAAAAGTGGTTAACCGTTACATCACTGGGACCCATAGCAATCATTGTCCCCGGGGCTACCCCCTTACCACCTCGTCCACGTTTTACTTTAAGCTGCCGTACATAGGCCATTTTTCTGTCATCACTCAGAAGAAGATTCGACACTTAATCAAGCGCTATTGTAATGATTTAGACATCAAATTAGTTTTTTCTTCCTTTAAGATAGGTAACCTTTTTGGTGTGAAAGACCCTATCCCCGGCGGGCTTCGTTCACGTGTGGTTTATAAGTTTACATGTGCGGGCTGTAATGCCTGTTATGTGGGCGAAACCTCCCGACATTTTTCCACACGCGTACGTGAGCACTTAGCCGTTGATAGGGCCTCTCACATCTTCAAACATCTTCAGAATTCTGAACGTTGTCGCTCATTGTGTTCAATAGACTGCTTTCATATTTTAGATCACGCCACTATCAGCTTTCAACTCAAGATAAAGGAAGCTATCCATATTCAAAAAGAACTACCTTGCCTCAATCAGTAATTACACCATGTAAATCTAAAATTATCCTTTTAATTTAGGGACCGTTCATTTTTTATAAGGTAGGGGGGGCTGGTGGGATTTGGGGGGGGCCATGCGAAAAAAAATGGCTTTCGAGGGGGGGCCATCCCAAAAAAATAAGGGAAAAAGGGGGGGTCACGTGAAATATTTTAGTAAAACTTTAAAATGGCATAATGTTTGAATATCAAAAAAATTGCTATAGAATAAACATAGAAGGCAGGATACAAATTTATTACAAACTTTCCTTCTGCTTTAAAAAAACGTTTGGCGAGAAAAAGCATTTGTAGCTACTGAAAATTTAAGACTGTTATTTTCGAATGCAACTTTCACTGGCACTCATCTTCATCTCCGCTGTCGTCGAGTTCTTCGTCGCCGCTTGTGCTGCTATGGGAGTCTCTTTCACCAATGCTGCAAGAAGCAGCAATGCTTTCCGTCAGAGTGTACTCTTCAGGGTACATGAAGGTGTAAACATAATCTCTGACTTCCCGCTCAAGGTTGGTGGTGATTCTGCTTCTTGCAGCATTGTTGAAATAATTCCCTTCCAAGAGCTGTGCGATGTATGGCCCATCTCTTCTAAATATCGACGTGGCAACATCCTCAACTTTAAGACACTCTACCGGGACGGCCGTTCTAGGAGGGTACACAAGGCATTGTGGATGATCATTTCCTAGCGGGTTTCCAACACAGATTCCATAAACTCGTTGGACGTTGTTTTCAGTCCGCTTCCTCTTTCTTTCATTTGACTTTCTGCGGTTTTCTTTTTTCCTTCTCCTTTTGTTGATGTGCTGTTTGAGTATGCCTTTGAATATGCTGTTATTATTGCTCTTCTTATTTTCTAGTGCTTCCATGTCCTGCGTGACCTTCGTCAACTTAGCTTCTGTACATTTGATCTGTTTTACATTAAAACTGTGGGCAAATTCTTCGCCCTGCTTTAAAGCAAGCCCATTGGACTGAAAGAGTGTGGAATCGTGTTCCTTTACATCTTTCAATATGACGTTCAACTTTTCCACCATTGCTCTGTGCTCTTTGATGGAGAAGTTCAGTTTTCTTCCATCACTGGGCTTCAACTGGTACCCTTGCATGGAAAACTCACTCGCCCTTCTGAACAGCCATCCGCACCTAGAAAAATTGCTTCTTTTGCTTGTAAGATGTCAAACTGCCTGGATCGTTCAGCTGTAAACCTTTTCTTAAACGACTCGTCGCTTTCGCCATTATTGCGCATTTTGGAATGAGCCTCTTTCATGATGCTCATGTAGTAATGCGCTCTTTCCCCGATTGGATTAACAATATAAAGAAGAAAGAGCATGGAAGTGGCAGGCTGGTTTTATCTGACCCAGAGAGCGTTGCTCTATTTGCAGATAAGTTTATTGTCAAATCGAAGTTTGTGGTGGATTATCTTCAGCATCTTGAAGTGCTGGAATTTAAAAGGAAAAAGAGAGCAGAAGAAAAGGCAAGGTTAAGTAGGGAGGAGGATTATCCTTGGACTGAGTTGTGCGAAGATCTAACCAAGTTTAAAAAGCTACGTGTTCCAGAACTAAACAAGTACTCAAACCACCACGGGCTGAAGCAGCATTTGAAAAGCAGCAAGAGTGAGAAAGTAAAGGCAATTGTAAGACATTCATGCTTGCAGCAGAAGAGTCCTCTCAGAGCTGGCCGACCAACACTGAGAAATGCCAGGACATTGACACAAAATGACAACAGGGCAAGTGCTGACAGCAGTGAAACGGATGAAAGTGACACTGATGAGTATGACAGTGATGCCATTGACTCTGGGGGAGAAGATGACTCAAGTGACGTCATTCTTGCATTCATCAATTCAGATGAGGAAGATGCCAATTAGAGGCCAAATGCCACACGCTCAGGGCGAGCCATAACTAGGAGATCCGAAATTGACTTCTCTTTCTTTTGATTTGTTTTTTAAACAACAGCTCTCTGTCGTATAGAGATTGTAAATATTGTCTTCATAGTGAGCACAATAACGTGAAGTAGGGGGATAAAAGAGAAATATTAAAATAGTTGAAATCTAAATATTGTTTGTTCAATTTTTTTTTTGGGGGGGGGTCATCCCAAAAAATGTCCGCTATAAGGGGGGGCCATGTGAAAATATTGGTAAGCTGAGGGGGGGTCATGCGATTTTTAAATGGTGCTTCCCAAATCCCACCAGCCCCCCCTCCCTCATAAAAAATGAACGGTCCCTAAATAAAGTTATCTTATCTCTTATCTTTTCTTAGACTTTTTCACCTATACGGCGGCCATTTTGAATTCCATTGTTTCAAATAGCTATTATGGGATGCTCAGGAGGCAAATACATACTAATCTGCCCCGTGAGCATCCCATGATAGTTACTTGAAACAATGGAATTCAAAATGGCCGCTTCCATCCTGTAGAAATTTACCAATAAACTTAAATTTATTGTTGTTTAGCTTAAGCAGTGACCCTGGCAACTGAAAAAGTCTGTTGTAACAGGTTAGCTTGGGAAAGCTCGATGTCCCATTCCATCTGAGTTGAAAAGGAGAGCAACTCAAACTTTTATACCTGCAGCTGATCTTTCTTCGACCTCCCCATCCATTCTTTCAAATCAAACTCTAATTAATCTGGCTGAAGCACGCTGCAAAAATTATTACCAATTGTTCAATAATCATACCCCTATTGTCCCGAGTGGTGTAAAAAAGTGGCAGAGTAAATTTCCTGAGAAACGTGGTGACTGGATTGGATGCTTTCAAGATATATATCGCTAAGGACAGGGTGGCGGGATTTGCTAACCCTATTTTAAGCCCTTGTATCACATTCATGATTTCAAGTTTTTGCGCATTCCTCGTTCATTTCTCCACATTATCGCTATATTTAAGGTAATTTATCACGGATTTTATGCTAGTATCTAGGAATTATCGGCACCAGACTTATGTAAATGTCAATATTTGCAATGATTGTTTTATCGAAAGAACTAAATGGCTCTTTTTGCTAGCTTCTGTACCTTGATCGAGTCATTCAAGAGCTCTAATTCACGGCTGCGGATTAATTTGCTCAAAATTACTTTGCCATTTAAGTTGACAGATCAAGCTCTAGTCAAGGAAGCCATTTGTATCAACTGAGAATTAATCCAAATCCAAAAGCAAGTGATTATATCACAAAACATCGAGATTCTTTGTATTGCAAATGTTACTGGTTTATGGTCTGCTGACAAAATAATAGTTTAGTTGAAACATATGATCAGCATGAGCGCCTACGGTTATGCTTATCTTTGCGATCGTAAAATCTTACGATGTTGGAGATGCTGCATGAAGCAAACGTACGCTTCATACGGATAGCAATAATGTTCAGGCTCTTTAACGAGATAAAAAAAACGCAATGAACGGCTACTGCTTTTTCCTGGTCACTGTGTTTTAGATCGACCAGATTATTTGCTTCGATCGAAAGTTTTCGGTTTTCGACCCAACAAATGCTACATTTCGATTCCCAGACACCATGTTTGTGTATCGCAAGTTAGCGCTGGTTTTTGTCATAATAATAGGACCTGTCATTCTTAACCAATCAGAATGCTGCACAGAATGTTTCGTTCATGGTCGAACAAGCTGTATTCAGAAAACAATAGTGTCGGTGCGGACTCTTATTTTCGGCAGCTCACTTCGCTGACCGACTCTTCTCTGGTCTGGGTAGGGGTTTTCAGCCGTTTTGGTCATAAATAGGGTATCGATTTTGGCCTGGTCTTAAATAGGGTCATGGTTTTAGCACTCTAGTCTTGAATTGGGTATGTTTTTAAGAAGCCACTTTTTCATCATTATCGAAAAGAAAATCAGCAAAAACCCCTCACAAATAATGTTTACGGTAATTTAACATTGGTCTAAACTAGGGAACTAATTATGACGCGGGTTTGATACAGGATTTTGATTTAGGGTCAGGTCATGAATAGGGTATCCAATTTTTGGTCAGGTTATAAATAGGGTAGGGAAAATCGCAGATTTTGGTCATAAATAGGGGTAAGGGTTTTGGGAAGTGGGCCGCACACACCCACCCAATTTTTCTGGGAGTACCCCCCCCCCCCCGGGGGTTGAGAGGCCACGCTGGTATCCGTTGACTGCGTCTTGCAAAATTTATCGAGGTCCAAAGTCCGCAGCCTTGATCGGGACGCGAGCAAACAAAGGGAAAGGAATGTGCCCTTGGCCACAATAGACGTTCGTGGGGGGGGGGGGGGGGGGGGAAGATTGCGTGACGACCGCAAAGAAGGTCTGCTAGCACGCTATTCGTGAGATACGTTTCTGGTCAGCAACTTGTCTGAGATAGGCAATCAGTGAAATCATACATGTAAAAGTGGTTAAAAATATATCACCTCTGGAAGACCCTTGGCGGGGTTGATTTCTACAACAGCCACTGGTGGCATTTCGAGGGCTTGGTCTTTGGACGAATTCCCTATACCACAAATGAAAGTTAACAAAAAAACAGGTTCACTTCACTTAAGTAATCATAACACGACAAAACATCATATTTTGTTTCAATGTCTCCATTTTCAGTGATTTTCGGTCTATCAGACTTAGATTTGAAAGTTGGCTGGAAAAGTTGGCTGGAAAAACGTGAGTTTCAAATATCATTCAAAGAAGAGATATTGTTCTATAATATAAATTCTAGCATGTTTACCAAACGTTCGGGTTATGCTACAGCGACTATTATCATACCTATAACAAAATTCCCAAATTTGATTGCTTATTAGTAAGAGTAACTGGACCGAGTGGAGTACAATTCAGGGAGTAATCGCGCAAGTAATTTCAAAATCGGACGAACGCGAAGCGCGAGGCCGATTTGAAATTACGAGCACGGTTTCTCTCTGAATTATACGACACAAGATCCAATTAATAATTAATCGTATCTATAATTGACAAATTTCGGAATTCAAAATGTCTTTTACAAACTTCTTTTGAGCGTACACATCCGTGGCGCTTTACATAAGTTTTGAAAACTGTAGGAAACATTGCGTAAGAAGCCATTGATGCGCGTAAATTGACGTGCGAATCACGTGGGTATCCAATTACAAAAAGTTCAAATTGGATACCTGTAATTGGACACCAACGTCATCGCGCGCCGATTACGTGACAAATAGGTGCGCGTAGAACCAATCACGATCGAGAATTTTGTTATAGATACGATTAATTTGAGTATTTATGTATTGTGCACGTTGTTTTGGGACAGTAGGAGTTTGTTTGCGCCTGCTACTATCGGACTGTTCCACTTGAATGTTCCTTCTCCAGGGATGTCGAAGACAATTCAAGTACTTTTATTGACTAAAGAGAAAAACTTCTCGACCTATCTTTCTCAAACGTTGTTATAGTTACGTGTACGATTAACTGGTAACAGGACTTGGTCGTCTTATTGGGTTGGTAATCATATTACGGCTAGCTGTTCCAGGCTCTCAGATACTGGCGATCGAAAGTAGCTTGGGAGGGAAAGAGTAACGAGCAGACCCCACTCGTTGTACTCGCCCCATTTTTCGATCGCCTCCACTGACCGAGAGACTGGAACAGGTTCAACTCATTCCCAGGCTCTCTCTCTTCAGGGGACAGGAAGAAGTGAAACCCTGGAAACGAGGTTAGGACAGGTTAGGCCTGGTTCACACTTGCTAAATAACAACATAACGGCATACGCATAACGATATAAGCAGGACATATGTCCTAATGTTTGCAGTGTGAATATCCTAACATAACGACATAATAGCAACATCGCCAGTAAGTTCAACCGAAACTCCGAGCAAGAGAGAACACGTTTATTGACCGAAGACAAGAAACAAATACAATACAAACGAAGCAGGCAAAAGCGGTAACAAAGGTTCCAAGCTAATTATGCGTGAACCGTGTGACAATGAGGCTAACTAAACAACAGCGTGCATACGAAGCGAAACAATGAAGCAACCTAAAGGACAACGTGCACAATGCGTCATGCTACGCGAGCTAATGGCGGGAACTAAACAACAATGCGAAATATGGCGCATAGCAACATGAACATAACGCACCCACCAATGTAAATCCCGATTGGGGGTGGGGGGAAACGGGCAGGGAGTGGGGATTTGACAAAATTTACAAATTTTCGATCAAATTCCCAGGATGGGGAAACAGACGTCAATCAAAAGTACCAGCATCAAACAAGCGCCACCTTAGGCCTTAGACATGCGTAAAATAACCAAATACTACTACATAAAACAGATAAAAGAACACTAGAAAATCATTGATCGCCCTAGGCATCAAATCCCTGAGTCTAGCCCGCATTCCCCGCCCCCCCCCCCCCCCCCCCCCCGCCGTAAACCTGCGGGTTAACATTGATAAGTGCATAACGGCATAAGGAAAAAACTGATTTCTTCCTGATGCTGTTATGTCTATGTTTGTTATGACGTTAAGTTTCTGTTTAAACAAGTGTGAACACGGTCAACATAACAACGTAACAGAGAATCAATCTGAGCGGTGCAAGAATTGTCGAACACAGTGCGCCAGCAGCACTATTTTCAAAATGATGGTGACTGCCAAGTGTGATCAGGAATGTTAATCCCGTTTACTTGAAATAATATTCTCAATCATCCACATAAAGACCTCTGCCGAGGTTGTGGTACCGGCGATGGGCTCTGCTAGCGTCTTGTTGAACGCATCCACTCTTTTCTTCTGGCATTATAAAAGTCTTCTTTTTACCTAGCCTTATGTCTTTTTGTCGATGTTCACATTAGCTAAATTATAATTAGCGATTATGTCGTTATTTAACTAGAGTGGACTAGGCCTCTTACTCAGGCTCGTGATTAAACAAATAGGACTTCCACTTCGCAGCCTCCAATTTTATTCATCACTTGAATAATTACTGAACAAACTGGACACGTATCACCAGGGCTAACAAGCCCTTGTCATCAAGTATGCCACTAGTTTCCAGTTTTTGCAAAACTGAAAGGAGTAGACCTTTCCAGCTGAAAACTGAGTCATCCTTACCTTCTGACAAGAAACTGCTCTCAGATTGTCCACCGGTATCAGTGTAGGTCGCGCGAAACTCAGACACCTGATTTTGATAAGGCTGAAAGAAAAAATAATGGGAAAGTGAATCTACCATCCGTTGTTTCTTATTTGAAAAACTGCATGGATTACAGTTTTGGCTATTATGATGCACAATCCTGGTCACAAGTGCTGGGAAACTTCATTCGCTATGCATTGTGCATACCTGCAACCCTGAGCCACGTTGACGGAGAGCTATTCATCTGACACTAGTTTGCATTTCATCATTTCCCAACATCGAAAGGCATAAGTGGAACGTCAACGGGGAAATCAAAACGGCCTATTCTGTAGTGTTATGGTCATAATTTTAAGTTTTTGCGCATTTTCGAACAGCATTTGTTTATACGTTCACTATAGCTAACGTGATCGATATAAGGAATTTTATGCGGACTCAGCTGGGATCTAGAAATTATCGTCACCTGACTTGTACTATTTGCAATACTTGTTATGTGGAAGGAACCAAATGGAACTTTTTTCCTTCTGATTTTCTATCCCTTTGTTGGGACTTTCAAGCCTTTGCACATTAACAGAGCTCTAATTCGCGGCTGCGGAATAATTTGCTCAAAATTACTTTGTCGTTTAAATTGACACAACTGGGAATTGATTAAATCCTAAAAGCATGTCTTTATCGCAAAACATCAAAAAACCTTCCATGATCGAGGGTTTTTTATATTAGAATTTTCAATTGCAAGGGTGCGTTTCTTTGGAAAAATCCAAAAACGGATTTTCCGTTTCTTTTTTAACTAAACAGATTAATCCAGGATCACTCGGAAATAAACGGTTAAAATTTCATTTCTTTGGTCATTAATAATTCAAGACTAAAGGCCAAGATTTAACAAAAAATGATAGTAAAACATTATTTCATTATTGCTTATTACCTCAAAAATTAAGGTGGCTGAACACAGTTTTTTTAAAGGTCGGTGTATATTTCTTTATGTTGCCATGGCAACGGCACATACGTCAGCTTAACTATCAAAAAACCGAAGTTTGTGTTGTTTGCGTGTTGCCATTTTGGGCGACCAAAGGAGCAATGGTTTTAGAGAAAAAGGTGATGAAACACAGGAATCAGAAACTGTGTTCGGCCACCTTAAGTTTTCGCATCCTCAGCGCGCGTGCGACTGTAAAACTATAGGGAGACACCTTAATTGAGGGATCTTTATTGGAAATGTCTGGCAAAAAGAGATCAATGGCAGGAAAAAAAGGCTGCTGTGTTATTTTGGTACAAATTTTTAACAATAAAATAGGAAACGTTGGTCTTCTTAGATCCTGATATATTGGTAATAGTTATAAACATTCTTTTCTGCGCAGAAACAAAAGCAAGGTAATTTCTATGGAAGAAATTTGTAGCGCAGAGATTTAAATCAAATTTTGCAAAACTAACCAGCGTATTATGGCAAGTATGTTAGTTAGAGTTCTAATTCACCTGACTCTGTAATAGAACTGGTGCGATAGGTGGCATGGCTCCTACTGTTCCATTCCAAGTATTATTAAATGCAGGCAAGGTCATAGACCTCCCAGTTTGATCTGTCAATCCAAGGTCGGAACGACAATTTCCCAAGTCTACACTTGGTACAAATAAATCTCCTTGTGGAATTTGAGATTGACTATTCCACTGAGTTGAATCGGTCTCCTCAGGAAGATCGGCAAAGTAGCCTTGAATGAAATCTACAGTTTGAGAAATACAATATAAACTAAATTACAAAAGTGATACAACATTACCATGTTATGTCGTCTCTGCTATGAGATGATCGCAATACTTAGCTCTTATTAACCGAGCTAAGTCGGTCAGTATGGGAGAATCTCGACCGAGGTCGTGAGTACAGACAGAACCCAGTGAGGTCTGTACACACGACCGAGGTCAGGATTCTCCCATACAGACCGACTTAGCTCGGTTAATAAGATGTTTATTTTATGGCAAAGAAGAAAATTTTAATTCGTTTAATGTAACTGGTTTGCTGAAATTTTGCTTGCATACGGAAATGAACTTAACTTAAACCTGCCTAAATTTGCTTGTCCTCTTTACTTTTTTTTTTGTCATCAGGCTTTTTGGCACTTCCATAAATGATTGAGAAGAAAATAAAAGAAAACGGTGAACATTTTTGTATTTTAGTTTGCTACTTTTTCAACGCAAAATGAAACCGGTCTAGATGCCGGTCTAGATGGAAAAATCTAGACCGCGGTCAATATCGATTTCAGCCAATCAAATTCGTGAATTCGGTAGTTCCCAGTCCTTGTGAGACACAGCCATATAATAATTGGTAATATTCCCTGACCGTACCAGGAAGAAATTGAATGTCATATCATTTATTCCTACACTTTTTAACTACAAACGACTAAGTCACCTGGAGACAGTTGTGGAAAGTCTCCATCCATCAGTTCCTAAATAAAAAGAGAAAAGAGAGTATGTCTACAGTATAAAAACGTGACTATCTGCTTAACTTCCGGTGAACTGGAAAAGCCATCAGTATTTGAGGGTCTCAATGGGGTGGTGGGAGGCGCGGTGGCCTCATGGTTAGTGCGCTCGTCTCCGGATCGAGTGGTCCGGGTTCGAGCCCTGGCCGGGGACATTGTGTTGTGTTCTTGGGCAAGACACTTTACTCTCACAGTGCCTCTCTCCACCCAGGTGTATAAATGGGTACCGGCAAACTTAATGCTGGGGGTAACCCTGCGATGGACTAGCATCCCATCCGGGGGGGAGTAGAAATACTCCTAGTCGCTTCATGCTACAGAAACCTGGATAAGCTCCGGCCTGATGGGCCACCTGGCTCGTATGCAGACTTTACCTTTACCTAATGGGGTGGTGCTTGTATATGTCAAGACTAATGGTTAATTCATTTTCCTTGCGGTTAACAGAAGTCTTAGAACCTTAAGAATCATTGTTTCAAAAAGTTACAAATTAAGTTCCATTGTTTAAAAAAGTTTCTAATTTAATTTGATTACTGTATTCTGTAAAACATATTTGGGATGGAAAAAGGCATTATAGTAAGAATTGTTGCCAGACACAATTATTCTCCCGGTTTTTCCATGTACTACCAAGGCCATGCCACTCAAAAACAAGATCTTGAGACTTTCAATTACGTGGCTAAAAAATGTTTCTACGGTTAACTGAGAGTGTTTATGGCTAACGGTTAAAATTGTACAATTTTTACGCCTAACGGCTAAAGTTTTGGCGTGTTTTACGGCTAGCGGTTAACCCCATTAAGACCCTCGTATTAACTATTAAAGGATGTTTTTTGTTTTCCCCATGAAAAGCACTGTATGTTAAAGAAACTTGTTTTGAAAATAAATAAACTTTTACAACAGTTAACATTCTATGAGACCTTTTGTGTCAATCTTGACTCTGAATGAATATGCAGGTAAAAAAGCCAAATTAGAGGTGTTCCTTTTAGAAAAATCTTACCAGGAACTGTTTAAGCGTTGATTCATGGATACGTTCCAGTGAAAAAAGAAATTCACAATTCACAGCCATGAAAATCAATACGCAATTAATGGCAGTCAGAATCGGAACTGGTAAATCAGGTCACGACCATAGTATTCTTCGCCCCTCAGCCTATTTCTTTCCATCGATTCTTCCACTGGTTTGGAGCGGGAAATCAAAATGTATAGTCATGGACGTTCAAGTAGCTACGCCGTTTTGTTTTAACACCAATTAGAATATGTTGATGTCTATGACAAGGGTGCTGTGGATGACGAGGCCCTGGGGGGGAACTCCCATATAAAAAAGACAGGGGTGGTCATCGTACCTTTTAAGGGTTAAAACCACGATTTTGGCACCTCTCAGGGTGTTCAGCATCAAAAGGTCCACAGCGGGGGTTTTAATGGTACCTTTTAGGGCATTGAGCCGAAAAACTGAATATGACAGGAGATAAAGTGTTGTTTTAGAATTGGCCGTACCTCTTAGGGGTGAAAACATTTCTAGTTAGGCCCACAAAACATGATCTTGATACCTCTTAGGGGTTCTTTTCAAACTTTTCGACGAGCACCGCCGTCCTTTTTACATGTGAGCGCCCCCCCCCCCCTCCCCCCGCTCCCATTGTTCCGGGGAAGACAAGGAACATGTACATGACCAGCTGCATGTATTTACAAAGTGAGGAGATACTGATAGTTAATGGAATGAATGTAACCATGGAAATCGATAATGAACAACTGCTATATGAAAAAGGAAACAAGCAGTTGTTTTGTTTTGTTCACCGATGTTAAGTCTACTGAAAAAGTGTAAAACAAACATACAGTTTAAAGAAACATTCCTACGCTATGAAAAATATGTACCTCATAATCAAAAGATCCAGGGAATAAAGGTGATAGTGAACTTTCTGCATGGAGATTGCTCTTGTCCTCTATATTGGCTTGAATAAAATACAACAGATAATGATTGGTATCAGGGGAACTAGTCGAGGGTCCAAAAATTCTACAAGATTGTAAAGGAAAATTATTTTTTACATGTGTTACAGCGTCTTCAGCGTTCGCGTTTCTTCTGCTGTAATTCAAGTCCCAACGGAAAAATTATTTACCTAACATTGAAGCCCAAATTGAATGCCAAAAAAAAAAAAGAATGAAAAAGAAAGCGCTAAATTCTGACGCCCAGTGTGACCAAGAGCCCGTGGGAATGAAAAAGTTATAGACAAGGCCACAGTCACAGCCAGCGGCGAAAACAGGAACTCGTGTAATCATGAGCCTCTGTTTATATTTCGATTTGAATGAGTTGTGTACCGTTACCCTTCACCCTCGATCATTTACCCTGACCATCCTCGACGTACTACCCTCGAGCCTCGACAAAAAGGCAAACTGCACCAATGTGGCCCGGGTTCGATTCCGGCCCGGTGCCACATGTGGGTTGAGTTTGTTGTTGGTTCTCGCCTTGCTCTGAGAGTTTTTCTCCGGGTTCTCCGGTTTTCCTCCCCCCTGAAAAACCAACATTTCCAAATCCCAATTCGATCAGGATAGAGGACCTGCATGAAAACCAGCTAAGGCTGATGTGTCTTCCTGTCCAAATGTTATATACATATTTGATATTATAATTTAACGAATAAACCACCCAGTCAAGATTTATAATACAGATAATAGACTAGTTGTTATACCTTTTGTATTGCAGTTGGCGCCATCACTGAAAGTGACTGTCGCAGACTGTGGCAGCAACTGTGACATCTTAAGCAAAAGAAGACAGGAAAGAATTAGATCTTTTCAAATCTTTTTCAATCTGGTATAATCTTGTTTTCAAAAACAGACTCTGTTTTGCTAAACTTCGCAATACCTCGCCAGCACTAAAATATTCCTCATTTACATCCTGCTACCGCGATCTCGCGCTCACGAATGCCTCGTTCTTGAAGCGAAATTTAAATGGGATCAACAGTCAAATATGTATTCTTCGTCGAAGAAGCCAAATTCAAGATTAAAAATAACAGTCAAACTTATATATCCCCGCTCTTGTTGAAGCGAAATGGAAAACGGAATAAAGAACAGACAAAACGTAGCGATTCCTCTTGAAAATTTGCTTACTTGAAATTCGATGTCTATGGCACCGCAAACCGCGGTAGAAGCTCAGTCCACACCTGTAAATCATGTCATATTTATAGACTATATAGTTCCTAGCCGACTGCAGACCACGGACCACACCTTTTACTGAGATAAATGCACTTTTCGTTCCTAATACCAAGTAATCTGAAATTGCTCCCTCAGTTTCTGCAGTTGTATTTTACACGGACAGCTTGTCGATTTTTGAATCACAGTCAGAAACCAAACTTTACCTGAAATTGTCCACACGAAGCCAAATGCAGCAAAAACCTCCCGTTGTGGGATATTTTTTCTCAGGGTCTTTTTTCCAAGTAATAAAAGTGAAAACGGTTTGCAAAAGCTATTGGCGAAGCTACGCAACTCTGGTATTCTACGGGAAATACGTTATGAATAACTTGACATATCAAGAGAATCAAAAATAATAGAATAATAAAAACACGATTTCAGCAGTTTGAATTTCGGGAAACAAAATCAATCAGAATGAAGCTAACTGAAAAGCGTCCAACACATTCCACTGACCTTCGATTACCGCTAGTTTTTAAATGGCCTGTACATTTCAAGTCCTTCGATTTGAATAGAGCGTATGCACTCACGTGTCCAGCAGCCATGCAAATTTATTAGAACAAAAAAAAGTGTTTAAATAAGAAGAGTTGAACTCCCACAGGATTGGTTTGGTACACCAACATGGCCACCGTTTCATTGTTTTGGGACACCAATATGGCTGCCGTGACGTCATGTGCATATGCTGTATATTGAATCGCACTTTTCAAATAGGACACTTGAATATGAATAAATTTATGATTAATTTATGATTATATCAGGAGCCATAATCGGGAACGGAGACCGTAAGTCTTGGGATCCGCGCGCACCTATGATATAGGACAATTTTTCTATTTTTAGAACGAATTGCGCCATCCTGACGTCATATATCCTCGCGGATCCACGCACATGTCGGGGGTTCTCGTGTGGATGTTGTCACGTTGCATGATCAAATGGTGAGAGTTGAGAGATTCTCTTGCGTATCTTTCACAGCGATGGCAGGGAATAAGACAGGGACTAAGAACCAGGGCGCTTATATGTAGTTTTATGCTCTGAGCCAACGGAAAAGGTGGGTTTTTCAGGGTCGAAAACAAGACTTCAATCTCGCGCTGGGAATGAATAATAAGATCTGCTCACGCTAGTTGTAAGCTTACGCGTATGTTTTTGTGTTTGTTCTGACTTAAGAATATAGCAAGAAAACTCTCTACTCTGGTATCGAGTTAATTTGTGAGTTTCTCGGACAATGGTTAATCATAACCAAAAGCTGTTTTGATGGTTTCTTATTGTTTCTGCTTGTTTGGTGAGTTTGCAAAAGTTTTTGAAAGGAAAGTCTGACGCGTACAATTAGCTCATTTGCATAGTGCGGCTCGTGCACTTTCAAGTCCGAGTCGTTGTTTTCAATTGTCAACAAATCTTGACAAAGATTTCTTTCGTTATCTTTTCTGCTGAGATGCTGCAACAAATTTCACGAATCCAAAAAAGGCTACTTACATCATGTGTGTTTCTTCAACGTAAGCATAGTGAAGTTTTACACTGCGAAAATGGAAATAGACAAGGAGTTTGATAACTCGATCAACAAAATCGAAATGATTATTCAAAGTTGATTAAAGAAAGCGTCATCGTAACTTTGCTGATTATTTCTGCTTTATTCGCATATTTTCAGCTTAGCTTTTAATATGTTCTCAAACATTTATCAAGCTTAAACATATTTAAAACTATAGAGCTATTGTTTGAGTCCGATGTACGCTTTCACACGAAAGTGCGGCGGAAGTACAATTTGTCATGTCTACTGACTGTGCAAAACACGCATCGGTAGACGCTCTCATTCATCGACAACAGAGAATTTACTGGATTTTTACAGGAATAAAACTGAGCAGTATCTACGGACGTAAAGTTATTAAGCCTTGATGAAACATCAAGCGTTGCTTACAATTCAAGCGAAACTCAAACTAGCAAGTATTTTGTTTTACTTTTCGGTCGCGATAGACTGATAAATTCCTCGCAAGCGTGTGGCAAGAGGAGCTAGGAAACTATGAAGTCCTGAAGCTCTGCTATATCTGAATATATACAGCTAGTTTTTTGCTGTGTAATGGAAAAGCTGTTAATCTTCAACATATGTGAAATTTAAAGTGGAGTGATGTACAGCTCATGTAAAAGAAGCATCAGTCGGAACACAACTTGGTCAGAGATATATATAAGCTTACAGCGGAACATACCTAAATTCGACACTGTCTTACTTCATTCAAACTGGAACAGCTTACGACGAAAATACTTAAGCAAAATTCCAACAGACGTAAACGCGTTGAGTTGTGGGGCAAAACCATGAAACATTTCGGGAATTTCGGATGCCATTTCCCCCGCGCGACATCCGCAAAAATCCTCGCAGCATGTACGCGCCTGTGCCGCAGGTGATGGCGCAATTTGTTCTAAAAATAGAATTATTGTCCCATATCATGGGGACAACCCCAATACTTGAAATGGCGCGCGCTTACGGTCTCCGTCCCCGATTATGGCTCCTGATTATATAAGATTTCAAAAAGGTATTTCATTTTTCTACTGTCTCTCTGTCATAGGCATACGGGCAATTTTTTTTCCGGGGGGGGGGGCCACCGGAAAATCACTTTACCAAAAAAGTTTTGCGAGTTGCCCAAATTTTTACCAAACAATTGAGTACTAGCGAGGGTCATAAGACTCACTAGCATAGACCTGCATAAGGAGTGAAAATAATCTCTCATATGAATCCATAGTGAGAACATTCTTGTATCTTAATTAAGCAATAGAGCACTTTTTCCATGTTTACATAGCCTGATCTAAACACGAGGAGGTTTGGGAAAATTCGAGACAGTTATGCAAACCCTCAACTACGTCTCGGGTTTGCATAACTTTTGAAAATTCTGCAAGCCCCGTGAGTGTTTAGATGAGGCTATGTAAACATGGAAAAAGTGCTCTTTTGCTTTTATAAAATAATTCTCAAAAATACCCGCGAATCTAAAACGTCACAACTGTGTTTACATACTCTCATCTAAACACACTTATAACATAACTAAAGCAAAGCGCGCGCTCTGATTGGTTAATTTAGCGTCTACTATTTGCCCATGGGTGTACGCTGCTGACGTGTGTGCTAATGTTTACAAAGCAAATCTTTTGACAGACATTGTTTCCAAAGTAATGGCCGACGTTATTCTGCCAGAAATGCGAAACTGTCTTCACAGTTGTCTGAAGATGAAACTTTATCGAGTTACTGGTGTGCAGTCGGTTGTCATGAATGAATTTTCGCGCGCTTGTTTTCACTTGTCATGTAAGACTACACGAACATTTTTTTTGTGATGTAGCTCAATAAAAGGACTTCTGTTGTTCCAGTGTCTCAATGTTATGTTATAAAACAAATGGTAAACGCTATAGCGTGCACTATTGAGTTATGGATGCACGCGGGAGGTTTGCTAAGCACTCAAGAAGTTAGAGTCGCACTCGGCTATCGCCTCGTGCGACTCTTACGCTTCTTTCGTGCTTAGCAACCTCCCGCGTGCATCCATAACTCAATAGTGCACATCCAAGGACTCACTTCAGTCTTTTTCCAAGTGTGAAAGGATTAAGGTGAAGGTTTTTAGAGTTTACGAAAACAATATTATTTTTAGATGATTTTGTATTATTGTTAAGAAATAAATCTAAAACGAGCCGCAATTTCATACACAAAATCTGATTTTGTTGGATTATGCAACCAAAAATGTCATTTTTTATAAGGGGTGGATCATGTAATTTTTGAGCCTCATTTAGGAGTGGGTCAGTTTTGTGCCAAATGGAAGGGGTGGGTCAGGTGTTTTTTAACCACCACTCCCGCCCACCCGACCCCCTGTACTTTTTGACCAGCCCTTAATTGTCCTCCGATGTCAACAAAATTGCAAGCACATGACAAGCATTTGAAATTAATATCTTTCAATGTACCTCATCTTCCATAACCAAGTACAGGACTGATTTTCCTTTCAGTTTGCTGATAGTTTTGCCATCCCAGACACGGCGTTCACCACGAAATTCGAGTCTTGCCCCGTTCTGCGTTGCACGTGCTGCACATGAGAATCTAAATTCAACAAAACCTCAAGCAAGTCAATAGTGAGCTTAACTTAAACAAACCACGAAGATGACGGCAACAAGAGCGACACTAAACAAAACGTTTAATGAGAAAAACAATAGCTGTGCACGTGCGTAATACAGCTATGTACATTTCTTTGCCGTCCTCCGCAAAACAACAACGTAAAATGACCAAGTTCTGCGTCGTCTACGGAACGTGGACGACAACGGCTTATTTTTCGTATTTCCATTTGGAATTGAACGCCGTCGTTACGTATTTAGCTTAAGCACGTTTTTAGGGCCATTGGCGTACCGAACAGATCTAGACAATAGCGAATTTCGCTGGTAAAATGTAAATTCATTTTTTACTAGGCGTCGTCCTCAGCGTCGTTGCCGTCGTTGATTAAGCTCCCTAATACAATGAACAACGCGCCAGACAGCAGGAGTGCTAACTACCCAGCATTTCAATACGTAGGTATATGATCACTGACTTTCACCGACACTTTCACCCCCTTAGTTACTGATTGACAAGTAGCTTATGCAAGTTCGAATCCAAGCGGTGACTATTGATTCTTTTTCTTTTTCTTCTTCAATGTTTTTTCTGTAACGCATACGTTTATGTTAAGAAAACATTTGCCGAAAGGTAGCTTTTGTTTTTCCTTTTCTTGTGTTTAAAAAATCGTCTGGAGCTTTTAATCATTTGTTTATATCGATTACTTTCGAACTCACAATATCACATAGGTTACGCTTGCAAAGGAAAAACTATGAAGACTTTCCATCACGATCGAATCGCTAAGAAAGAACCATAAGTATTTTCCTTACAATCGAAAAATCATTCTCTCGAAAAATAACTAACTTGACACGGCGTAACCGAATGTAAAACGGCGTTAGACCTTAGACGGCGGTCGATACCCGGGGGGACTCCTATGTGAAAAGGTCGGGGATGCTCGTCGGCTTGGGTACAAATCAAGGATTCTGGTCTCACTTAGGGTGTTGATGACAAGACGTCGCCATTTTCAGCTGTTTAAGTATCCTATAGATGCACTCGAAGGAATAATATTAAAAGAAACGCTCTCATTTAATTTCCGATTTTAGGCTTGATTTCCGCTACTTCTCGAGTACAGGAGACGGGTCTACAAGTGCGCGCGGGATCCTTTCTTGAACAGTGACCAGTAATCGAATCTATTCTGTTTTAAGTGGTAACTTTTAGGGGTCTAATGGATCTCGAGCCACGTTCACATTAGTCTTCTTTACGAGTTACATTCGAATTTTCCGACGAGGATCTCTGACCTTTTCATACGGGAGTTCTCCCCCAGGATTCCAAATGTCCACCAGGAAATGACCCAGTGAAGGAGTGAAGGAGTGAAGGAGTGAAATTGTTCCAACGCTACAACTTGGAAAACATTATTCCCCAAATTAAAACAGAAAGAAGTTCCCCTTAAAATTTTCATTCTCTAAATTACTTGTAATAGCTTGTAATCAACCCGTCCAAATTAATTCTGCCAGAATCCTCATCAGTGGCGATAACCAAGTCCCAGGTTGATATACACGCGTAGATACCGTAAATCCTCGAATTAGCGCCCAGGGCGCTTATTTCAAATTTAGAAGAAGACATGGGGCGCTTATTCGAGGAGAGGCGCTTATTTTAAATTTTGGTTGACAGGAGGAGCGCTTATTTGAGGAGAGGCGCTAATTCGAGGATTTACGGTAAGTTTCTTAGAGTACATGTACGTAGCCTACTCCAAAACACTTTTCTACACACCTATATTTGTAACCTTGTTCTACATGTATTCTCTTATTTGTTATTTTTTCCGTGCAACAATGATGTCAGCATGGTGAAAGAATGAGTGAAGGAATTCCCAATGCTTGCTTTGAACCAAATTGTAAGGACAATTTACACTGCACTACGGTAACCTTTACTGGCGTCATTGTTGCGCATCTCTCATTTTGAGATTTGCCTGATGGAAAAATGGCAAATAAGCAAATAAAACAAGGTTATAAATTCAGCTGTGAGCAACATCCAAGGTGTTCGATTTGTATTTACCACAGTTACTTAATGGAATAGTTGCTATTTTTTTATCATTTTTAGCTCGTAAAAGCCATAGTTAGGGTTAGGGTTAGGGGAATGGTTATGAAAC
The DNA here is from genome assembly GCF_042242905.1 of Orbicella faveolata. Lineage (NCBI taxonomy): Eukaryota > Metazoa > Cnidaria > Anthozoa > Scleractinia > Merulinidae > Orbicella > Orbicella faveolata. The sequence continues at coordinate 19,377,318 of NW_028301558.1, forward strand.
CCGACAAAGTTCTTTGTTGTATGTTTTGTTGTCTGTTTTGGTCTTGACCGTGCACAAAACACAATAGTTGTTTACTACTGACTGAGGAACTAACCAAAAGAAACGTTTTGGTTACGTAATTCATGCATAGTGTATAAGCGCAAAACAAAAGATTGTGGACGGTTATGGACCCTCCAACATAAATCTTGGTATCTTTGTTTGCTCCTTTGATGTTTGCCGGGCTTCATAACCATTTCCCTCAATTAATTATGTAAAAGCTGATAAAACATTTCAATGCATTTTTGCCATGGGAAAATTAAAAGGCCTGAGGACAACGACGAAAGCAAATATCGTCCTTAAATGTGCCATACCTTCTATTTTGCAAGAGAGGGAAGTTCTTCTCAAGTTCACTTCTTACTTCACCACTAGTCATGTCTGGACGAAAGTATATCCCGGTCTTATACCGCCCAGGCTTTTTCTTGATTTGTGATATTTCACTGAGAGTTCCTGTGAACACATCACCATTTTCTGTCAGTCTTACTTCTTCACGTGCGAACAAAACAACATTTCTCAGTCCCTCCATCACTAAGAACTGTTGGTGAAAAAGAACCACGAATAATGGATCCTAGCCAGACCAAGACAGCTCAGACGTTTGAGGGCTCACACCAAGAGATCTCATACTGGGTCTGCCAATCTGCAAAGAAACACAGTAGAACTATCGCGTTAAATGGCGTAGGGAGATCTGGGACTCATCAAGGGTGTCAAGAAAACAAAGATCTATATTAAAGACATCAGAGACAAAGACCGAAGACTTTATGATCCCTAAACCTCAAATAAAGAAGACCTTTAAAGAGAAATAAAGTACAAGATAAACATGAAGTAGTGCAAAATTCAAGTTAAATTGTGCACAATTTCTAGCTCAAAAATATCCAAACGGTCTCTTAAGTCACATTTAAATCAAGCAAGGAAACAGCTATCTTCAGTTCGTTTCTCTAGAATACATCGTTTCAGTAAGACTTAGGAACATTTAAGTCGCTTATTACTTCTACCTGCATGACATTTTAATTTCCTTTTCTTTCCGTGTCACGAAATAAAATTTAGTTTCGGGAAGTTATTTTTGCTGAACATGTTAACCTCGTGAATTACAAGTGTTTACCCTGATAACATTCATACTCACTATGTCAATAAATCACTCTGAAACGGAAAACAGTACCATTTTTTTGTTGAACTAAACCGGCAAAACTAACTGCTTCCATCGGCTTAAAATGTCGCATTGGTGGACAAATCGCGTGGTGCGGCGGTGTCTCTACTTCGAAATTACATATCTCTTTTTCACTAGCACTAAGCCCAGTTCGCAGTTTTCTTGTGTAAGATAATACCGAGAAACGAGAGTTCCACTGCAATGTTGCAAATGACACATTTTGTCGCGATGCACCGAGTTTTGGCTGAAATTTTGTATTTACATTAACAATTACGAACTTTACTCTGACTGGATATTACCCACACTATGTAAATAGTTCACCCCTGAACTGAAAACAATGCCGTTTCGTTTCTGAGGAAACGAAACAAGTTATTTTTGTTGAACATGTTTACCTTGTGAATTACAAGCGTTACTGGCTGATAACATTCATACTCACTATGTCAATAAATCACTCTGAAACGGAAAACTACCATTTCTTCGTTGAACTAAACAAAAAGAACTGCTTTCATCGGCTTAAAATATCGCACTAGTGGACAAATTGCGGTCTGGCGGTCTCTCTACCTACAAAATAAACTTCTTTTTCACCATTACTATTACTACTATCCGATTAGAAGTCCAGTGTGTAGTTTTCTTGTGTGTTTTAATAACCAGAAACGAGAGTTTCAGTTGTAATTCCCCATTTTCGAACAAAGCAGCAATTGAAACATTCGAAGCGGCACATTTTATTGCGATGACCGACTGAATTTCCACCGTATTTACATTTACGAACTCTACTCTGATTGGATATTACAAATCACTATGCAAATAGTTCGTACTGTAGGTTAAGCACTGAGCAGAGTCCCAGTCAATGCTGTGGTTTGTCAGTTGATGATGTACAGCAATGTGATTGTTGGCATCACCATTTCTCGTGGCTCGTTTGTGTTCAGTCAGTCTCGTGTTAAGGTTTCCGCCAGTCTCACCAATGTAGGAAGCCTGGCAGTCGGAGCATTTGATCTTGTAAACTGTTCCTTGTCTGTTGTTAGGTTCGTCTCTGTCTTTCACGTTGGTCAGTAAGTGTCGTAACGTAGTTGTAGGTTTGTGGGCTACAACATTCGTGTACGAACTATTTTCAACGACTGACTCTGGAAAGCTGGTACACTAACCTAGAACAAACGCCTCTTAACAGATGTCAACAACTACCGGCGCCTTACAAACGACTTATCCATGATGGAAACGAAACCGACAAACGGACTTCTAACAGACCGACTTAACAATACACGGACCAAAACCGGACCTATTTGACTAACAATAGACGGATCGAAACCCACCAATGACTGACAACACACTTTACACGAGTCTTTCAGCCAATACCATCATGGCTATACTGACCAATCACGTTCAACGGACCAGACTTATAACATCATCGACTGACAAACACCATTCACTTGACTCTGAAGATGACTTCCGCTCAGGTTGTCGAAACATCAATCACCAACTACAGTTCTTTTCAGAACTACACTCACCCGGACGATCACACCATACGAACTAAAAAAACCACCTCCAATGAACCATGTATCTTGCCAAATTTACTAAATATGCAAAGTTTCATAAGACTCCGTTGCAAAACAGTCATGAAAATATGAAACCTCAAACTTGTCAATTTTTATAAAGATGGCAGGTTCAGGATCCCATATTTTCATGAATTTGCAACGGATTCTTGTGAAACATCGCATATTTACTTAACTGGGCACGATAAAAAGAGCGGTCACGCTCATGTTTTTTGATTGAATGAAAAAATTCTGAAAAGCATCACATCGTCATACCAAAATAGCCTTGAATCGTCATGTGTTCATGCATGCCAGATTCCAAAAATAGCCTTGAATCGTCATGTGTCCAGGCCAAAAAATAGCCTTGAATGGTCACGTGTCCATGCATTCGCCTCAAGGTTGAATTTCCAAGAGCAATGTGACTAGAGTTGATTTACTGATAATTCATTTCTGGACACAAAATACAAACTGCTTTTTACAGGCCTGTTTCCTCGAATATGATCCTTTAGCATTATGGAATTTACATTAATTCAGTATTCTTCCAGCTTGATCGGTGCAAAGTAACGATCAAATAAAAATTTCCTATGTTGACCACCGGCTGTAATTTCATGCGCCGGCTTCATCGCTGCTCTGTCCGTTTTATATAACAACTTGTAAATCCTTGCGCTGGTAAAATCCCAGTTACTCTGAGATTTGTTGTTGTGCGGATCGTTGGTATTTCACTTGATTGCTACAACACAGTTACGTGCGAGGCAATACGCTCCGCCATCGATAACCAAACATTTATAATTCGTAGATTGCCAACAGCAATGACTATATCTAATTCAGTTCAAAGTATGCGAATAAGCACAACAGTATTATGCAACCTAGCAAGTGTAGCAAGGGTTTAAAGTAAGAACAGACAATCACAACTGTAGTAATTTAAGTATGACTTCAAACAGTTTGAAAGAATCGATTTTCGATCAAGGCGCCACGTTTTAATTTCTCTAACATTGAGATGACGATTATTTTTTCTTGTCAGCGACAGCGGCATACTAGGAAAAGAATTTCGAGTTCTCAGTCCAGCTAGAATTCGAGCCTAATAAACCCTAAGATCTTCTGGTTACTACTTCAGATGCTCCATCACTGAGTACACGCTACAGCCATAACACAAGGTTCGTGTGACAAACATCATACTGCTCAATGTCGATAAGTGGCATATTCGATTTGGAAATCGATTTGAGTGTGGCCATTCGACCGCCAACGACAGTGCAGTACATTCTTCGAAAGCGTCAGCATCACAGGTTCGAAATTCTTAGTTCGAAGTTTATTATATTATACGAAAAGCGACAAAAGCGGAAGTTCAAGACATTGAAACCCGCGCAAGAAATTTATATATCTACGCTTCGGCGCAAAAATACTAAATTCAATTTACTCTCACCTGAGAAAGTGAACGTTTCTTTGGGCGTCTGGCAGTTATTACAGAAGCTAGAAAAAGAAAACATATTAATGGACCCAACACGATTACCGATTGAGCTCGATATGCACGACTGCAAGTACTTTATATATGTTAATCTTACATGGTCACGAGACAGTTAGCTGTCAACAGGCTGTCTGAGATTCGTTTGTATTCACAAAGGAGGACCGGCCGAATCACTCAGTTACGTACACAAATGCTAGGTTTCCATAGTTATGGTATCCGTTGTTTTACGGTGAATTTTGTTTGGTTATTATTGATTCCTCAGTTGTGTAAAGACTGTAAACGGCATGGACGAAATCGGCCACTTCCGTCTTCGCAAACTGCCATTAAGAAAATAGTCAAAATACAGTTACGTTTGACACTGACTATTTTATACGGTGATCAGAGAGATAGCAATTATTACGAAATACGAGCTAAAGCCTCCTGAGTACTGTTGTCCAACTTGATTTACATTTTACCCAATATAAGGGTGCGTTCCTTTGGGGGTGATCTGGATCAGGATCAGTGATCCAAGATCACTCGGATCATGGTTCATTAGAGGAACCGATGAATCCGTGATCAGAGTGGATTCGTCGGTTCCTTTGACGCACCATGATCCGAGTGATCTTAGATCACTGATCCTGATCCAGATCATGCCAAAGGAACGCACCCTAAGTGATAGAATTGAAATTCGATGAAGTTAGTTTATCTTTGATATAATTTCCAAAAAAAGTATTGAATAATCACGTGGTTATTCATGTTTGTATCCAGTCTTCAAAAATCTGACCGCCGCGGCGATTCACAGAAACCTTGCCTGGGTACTAGTCTTTGGTCATTGCCCCGCTGCTCAGTCAAGAGGAAAATTGTTAGCGTCTGCGAAGTTAGGCCTCATTTTACGACGTTTACGAGTTTTTACGCGAGATTTGAAGCAGAGCCCGGAGCTCAGACTATGTTAAGTTTAAATCTCATTTAGACACGGCTTTCTCAAAACTAGTGACAAAACGGTGACATGGGTTCTAAACTAAAACCGTAACAAATA
>NW_028301558.1:19560000-19572500 GCF_042242905.1 Orbicella faveolata
GATGCTGGTCCACCTGGGTAAAGTGATAAGTTTCTAAAGACTCTATTGTGCTATGTCAGCAGGCTCCTTCAACTTTAAGTTGCTTAAGGCAATTTAACTGTTCTATTAAGTTAGTGAAGGTGATCACTGATGTTCTGAGCATGAGTCATTTGTCCCAGTTAAAGGCTGGCAAAGGGCAAACAAAGGGCTTATGTTCAAAGCGTTAGCTTCACATACTCATATAGTTATGTATCAACTTCAAGTTCATACATAACTGTGTGCATGTCAATCTTAGTCTAATGCTAGCAGTTTTGTCAACATGAAATTTCCAAAATCCTCGGGCTTCCTTATTTGATTGCCAAGCCATCATGTTTAACTATGGCCATGTAAAATATCCCAAGGTTGTCACACAGTTTTGAAGTAGGCAGTGTTATTGATGGAGTTGGTAGTTGATTTTGCCATCTTTATCTCAAGGCTAGAATCAAACAAAAAGTCCAATCAAGCAGTTAGCTGAGTCTGATCATGAGGCTGACCAGCTACTTTTGACAACCCTGATTCCCTTGCATAGTTCTGAAATGTTTCAATGACATGAACCAAGAAGATATCATTAATTAAGTACTGTAGATGCCCAGGAATGTGTGAGATGTCCAAGGCTTTGTACATTCAGCTACAGTACAGCTGGCTTGATAAATATCAACAAAGAGAAAAACTGAGAGATCGTTTACAGCATCATACTGATCCTGATTCTCTGCCATTCAGTAGGTATTGTTCTTACTAAAACAAGAACCCCGTTCAGCTGGTGTATTGCACACCTATACTTTTAACCCTCTTGTTCTGTCTTAATATTATTGATATTAAATGAAAACCATGAAATGTCAGCAAGTTGAGATCTGTTTGATCTAAACAAAATTAAAGGTGTGACTCAATTGAGCCAAGCTTCGGGATTTCAATTTCACAACTATTGTAGTCAAATTATCAATCACAACGCCGTAAACTCACGCACTGTACTATAGCGACAACAAACACTTACTATTCCGCCATTAACGTGTATTCGAGAAAATAAGGTCCATAGGCTTTGACCTGTGTAGGATTAGCGGCCGGCGATCTTTGTCTTGCAACTGACAGATTCATTGACTTCTCCTCCTCTGGTGAAGGAACAGTTGGCAACGATTTTCGTTTGTTTTTCGGCGAGTTCTCATCGGCTAACCCTTGAGTCTGCATTCCGTTAGTTTTCGAGCTTGACTTGTCAGCTTGGGTTTCATCTAGATCTCCTAAAAAGAGCTGAGAGGGAAGGAACATAAGATTAAATCATCAACAACAAAGGAATGTTTTTAGATGGCTTTGAAGTAAATAGCATTTGTACAACCGAGGAAGTCATAACTGCATCTGAAAATATTGTGGATCGACCATTACCGGCCGGTTATTAGCTGAGGAGGATAAGCTTATTTCATTTAATTACTCAGACAACAATTTGAGGTTTCGCTTTACCTATTCGTAACAGTATACCTGTATCTGTTACAAGTGAGGCATGCGTAAAAGCTCACATAGCAAACAAAACTCTTTCTCAAGATCTTAAAAACTCTTAAGCTATATTTCTTCGATCGAGATTAAATTAAATTACGGCTTTACCTTCTTCCTAAGATGATGAGTAACGTTCAACATCGTCGATCAAAACCTTGAAACCTAAATGATTGCCAACTGGTCATCGCCATCGACTTCAACACTTTCCTACATCTCAACTGTAATCAATAGTTACTATTAAGTGCAAGAGATGCTTCGATAATTTCTCAGTCACCTTTAGCCTTCAAAGTAAAATCATGAATATTTATCGTGAGAACGCGGCGGCCATGTTTTAAAAGTAAAGTCACGTGGCAACATTCTCGGCAATTGTCGGAAGTCTTCGTTGAAGTTCGCGTTTGACCGGCAGTTATCGAAGTTCCAAGATGGCGGCTACCAGTGCAGAGGAAGTTTTGCAGTCTCTCATAGACACTCTTGATCTGTGTGCAGAGAAAATCAAAGGTTCGCTAATGTTTTTTTAGCTAATCGCATCGTTATCAATACTTGCAGGAGTATCATCGATTGACATCAGCTTAGCATGTAATAGTTGTGAAAAGGTCTGGAGGCAGACTTCCAAAGAAACTTAAGTTTTGTTTTTGTACACTAACACAGAGGGAAGCTTGGGACAAGTGATGGAGGACTTGGAGTCGAGTTTTTCTTTGGAGGATTTTTGGATGAAATTAGGTGGTATATTTGACCATATTTGTGGATGTTTGATCTCATAAATTCTTAACTTTTGTTGAATATTATATTGTTCATGGTGGTGGCGGGGTTCATCATTATCATCTTTGTCCTTGTCATCATCATTATCATCCTCATCATCATTATCATCATCATCATCATCATCATCGTTATCATCATTGTTATTATCATCACTGTTCTTGTTGTCATTTATTGCTGCCATCACATGTCAACTAGGACTGTCATTAAGTTTTGAGTCACCTGCTGTTGCTTTGATCTTTACACCCGTAACAAACTTGCTACTTTATTAGTAAACTGTATCAACAACAGGCAATTTTACTAATAAAATCAAGAGGTCATTAAGCATACTCAGCAATTAGAAGTGTCAGGTTGGGGGGTATGGCCCTTAAGACAGCCCTGTCAAGTGAGACCACTATTTCCCTTTCCTCTCTATGGCTTAACTCTTTATAATTTAGGTGGAATTTAAAGAAAACAACAAAACTTTTAAGCTTCAAAGACATGTTTTGATGGATTCTCATGTCATCTTCAGTCGATTAATGTATAAAATGTTGGAAGTAGAATGTATAATAAGTAGAAAAATGCTACATGTAAGTGTTAAAACAATTGGCGCAAAGCCTGAAAGTGTGAGAATTATAAATAGATTTAGCTGGAATATCTCAGAGACCTCTCTTTCAACAGGGTTTACGAAAAAACTTTTTTGCGTAGTGAATCTGAAGTAATTTTAAACACGCATAAATTTTTGTTGTAAATTCATAGCCTTTAAGTTACTGGTAATTGAATAAGTCTTGCAATTTCCTTTAGGGATGACATTCAGGGCAGTTTCTAAAGAAGCCACCAAACTAACAGTCTCCTTTTCTAAGCCTCCAGCTCCATCTGTGGATGTAAGTTAAACTATTTTTTTGATGAGCACAGTGAATTCTGGTGAATGTTTCTTACCTGCTATGTAACTTGACTCAAACAATGAATTATTGAGTTTTCATGGTAACTTCATGCATTTAAATCACACTTGGTAAGTTTTAAGCCTGAGAGAGAGAAAGACATTTTTGTGCCGGAGTAACTCTTCTCATTCCCTTGCTTAAGGGTCCTTTGATGTACATGTGTAGCTCTAGGGAGATGGGATCACAAATTATAGTGTCTCTTTGATTATAGTGGCCCTGTTAGGGTAAAATTCCAACAAAAACACAGCAATAAAGGGCAGACAGGAAGGTAGATGAAATGATGTCAAGTGACATGAATCATCCAGAAATTCCAACAGCAACATGTGGACCTTCCAAAATTATGACATCAAAAGGTTTGAAATTCTGATGATGGACAATGCCTAATTTCCTTACCAGAACCTTAAGGAACCTGTATCTCAACAGTCAGCTACATGTACACGTCCATAAGCATGAAATTTTTCAGGTTCAGCCTCAGATGTCTATAAAGTGGGAAATATAGAACTTGATTGAGCAAAGAGAGACATTGTTTTGTATGCGACTACTTACCATTCTCCTTCTTTTTCTTTTTGCAGGAATTGCAGTGTCTGCTGACTGGATTTGAGACGTCAGTAATAGCCATGTTGACAATATTTCGTTCTTTGCCTCTGTCACAAGGCAAGTTGAAGATGTGGTGTCCTCTCATGAAGTTCAAAAGTTGCAACAACATGTATATACTGTAGCAAAATTACATCCGATGTGAAGAAGCATGTTACTGCAGTAATAATTAGGCCTATTAATAACATATTCAGGTTACACAAAATTGCAGAAGATTTTGCTTGATTCGGCTATTTTGCAACAGACCTTTGAAGCATTGGCCACCCTTACAAAATTATAAGTTCTCAGAGAACCTTTCATGACAAGGGTATGGATATTTTAAGGAAGATAACTGACAGCAAGTGTTATGACAGCTTGAAATGTAGTGACTGTTGTGTTTAGGTAAAAATCTTCACAAGAAACTTCAAGAATCAGTTCTCACTGTGGTTGACGACTGCCAAGTTCTTGCCTCTTCATTTATCAAGGAAGGCTGTTCAAGGTGAAGAAGGTGTTCTGCTGTTTAGGATAATACAGAATGTTATTGACTCAATGATAAGGCTGGACATGCCAGGAAAATTTTGCTCAAGGCTGTGATGAAGAACTAACTGTAGAATGGTGTGCCTGCCAACTCTCACTCCTGCAACATATCAAGCCTAGCGGAATACATGTAGTTGAGCTATTAATAAAAGCCTTAGTGACACATGTTTGAAAAAAATTATGTAAACTCAAACCAAAGAAAAGTCCATGTAAATGATGATACACTTTCCCTGGCACGGCATAATGTTTGAAGAAAAACATCCTGATGCTGAGTCCAGGAAATGTTTAAAACATCTGAAAAAATCATTGGAACATTCTGAAAATCTTTACACATATTTGGATATGGTTGTTTCTTCTTTGGAAAACCTGAGGTTCCCAGGATAGAGATCTCAGGTCTATGACTTAACAAGGGTTGGCAGGTATAAAAGACTAACATGCCTTGCAATGTTTTTGCATTTGTGAGTGGGTTGAAACAATAAAGAGACTAATAATTTATTATTGGTTTTATCTTATGCATTATGTATCTTGTTATCTTATGTAGGGGACTCAGATTTTTTCTTTGTCCCACGGTCGTGTTATGTTGATTAGTTCACTTTTCACATTTCATTACCGAGCTTAAAATTCACCATGTTATTCATTATTTTATCACACTCACAATGACTTTGACAGTGCTGATCCTAGCAGTATGCAGGATGCCTCTCACATATGAACTCAGTTAAATGACCTTGCTCTCCATGAATTCTCCTAGCCCAGTGGATAGAGCACCCACCCGGTGTTCGGGAGGTCATGGGTTCGATTCCTGTCGGGGACTCAGATTTTTTCTTTGTCCCATTCTCATCTCATGTTGATTACTTCACTTTTCACATTACATTCTACTTTGTCTGATTGGTATTTTGACTTCTGGATTGATTTGAGTTAGATTTAGGATATTGAGCTCTCTATTTGAGGAAAGAAACATATTTCTCCTTTGTCATGAGGAATATTGATTGATAATTTTTTGCGATTTATTTTCAATATTTTAAATTACCTCATTTTGTTGTAGTGTTGCGAATGCGAAGACACAGTCAACAGGAACTTTGTGGGAACACTGTGACAGTTTCCAGCATCTTCCAAAAGGTAAGGGTATATGGCTAGCCTCCTCTTAGCAGAAAGAAATGAAATATTTTAAAACAGTCTGAGAACTTGTAAAAGAAAGCAAACAAAAGAACATCATTCCAGCATTTGACTTTACATTTTTCTCAATTCCCGATGAAGGCAAGCCAAAATTGCCAAAACAGAAACCGTGAACAACTTTTGGTTTTAGGAAGTTTCAGAGATACAACTAGAAATTCCTTTGTTTGAAAATGTTTAGAACACAACAGACACAATAACACCTCCAACCTCCCTTCTTCCATTCACAGATTTTGTCACAATAATTTTGATTCATTTTTATTGAGAAAACCATAACCTTGCAAATTTCTTGGTGACAATTTACCAAACATTTGCCAAAAGATTTCTCTCAGTGTCCTTCACCCCCCCCCCCCCTACCCTGTTGTGAACCTGTTTTAAGACATGGCAGCAGGAAAAACAGGGACAACTTTTGGTTGAAGATGTGTTAACCATAGGATTATTAATTCTAGATAATACACAAGCAGTGTTAGCAGTGTTACAGTCTAGCTCAGAGCTGATCAAAGATGCACTCACTGAGCTTGATGAGGTAAGCACACCTTGGTCTTTGTTCGTTAAGCCTTCAGTTTAATAAAAAGTCTCCATACGAGCTAAGTGGCCAATCAGGCCAGAGCTTATCCCAGTTTCAGTAGCACGCATGGGCGCTAGTCCATCACAGGGTTACCCCCAGTATTAAGCTAGCTGGTACCTATTTATACACCTGGATGGAGAGAGGCACTGTGAGAGTAAAGTGTCTTGCCCAAGAACACAACACAATGTGCCCAGCCAGGGCTTGAACTTAGACTGCTCCAATAAATACATAGTAAAAATCACTCCCATTTTTACCACCTGTATCTTCCACGATTTACCATAGAAGCAAACACCATAAAGGGGTAAAAAATCTCAAAATGATACCAGGGGAGAATAAAGTGTTAGATATTAAAAATTAATCTCATCGCTAACTGCAGGACTGGTATAACAACATGGTCAGCTAATTCAGATTCTGGGTAGAGTTGGTTTAAGCACAGTACATGTTGAATGTGAGCTCTCTAGTTTTTCTTAGAGCACTGCTTGAAGGGTGAACGGAATGGCATGTGGCTAGAAAGTGTCACAGTTGGATTCTTTGCATATGATGGAATTTTATTATTTATTTTTATTACTTTATTATTTTAGATTTTGCTTGGTTGAACGGTAGGGAAATCAATGTAACATTTAATGGATTGAACAAGAACTTTGAGTTAGTCTTCTTGGTCATTGCAGGCACAAAAATGTAATGGATGTCAACGTGATAATGATGATGATGATAGAGAGTCAAGTAAACAGGGCTGGTCAAGTGAAGACAAACTGTTAGTCGCGCCCTGTGTAGGACTGGTGAAAGTGAGTGCTGAAGGTTGAGATTCTTCTGATGAACCAACCAACCAACAAACCCAAGGACAGACTTACTAGACAGATGGACAGACAGACAAACAGATGGACGGATGAACAGACAGAAGGATGGACTGTCTGATCAATTAATTGATCTGATTGATTGATTGATTGATTGATTGATTGATTGATTGATTGATTGATTGATTGATTGATCAGTCGATCAGTTTTATTCTGCATTTTTGCTGGTATATATATTCAGAACCACTTTCGTAATATATTGACCCATTTATCAATAATTATTATGTCACTTCGTTCATTTAGATCAGATCGTTTATTTCTCGTTCCTTCGTTTGTTCTCTTGTTCATTCTCTCCTGCCTTTGCTCATTTGCCTTTTCTACTATCCTTCTAGTCCTTGTCCGTAAAATGTTGCTTGCTTCAGAATTGCTGACATTTATTTGCAGGCATGTCGATCGTGTGTGAAGAAAATTTCCGGTGCAATCCGAACTTCTGGTCAAGTGACATCAGTAGAAAATATCCAGCAACTAGATCAAATGGCAGACGAAGTCTGCAGAACGAGCCCAAGGTGAGAATGCCATGTGACAAGAATGAATTATTTGTTAGTCAGAAACGAGATGCGCTGAAAGAAAAGTAAAATGGATATCACGCTTTTATGAAATAAACAAGAAAGTGTGCATTCTGATATCGAGGCTTTTACTTACCTGCAGTTTGAAATGCAAGCTAAGTCGTCTTCGAGAATGACGAAACACACTTATCTCGCGCGCTTGATATGAGTTGTCAAAGAAACTGGAGGACATCTTGATGGGTAGGCAACGCGCTCAGAAATTACAGAGTTCGATCGCAAATAATTTTCTTTGTAGTCGAATTCTGTACAATTTATGAATAGCAAAGTTAAGATACTAGACAAAGGATTACATTGACATTGATGAAGTGGTGTAGCTTCCTGTCGCGTTTTTAATTTTCCATACATTTGTCTTTGATTTTTTTCCGCGAGGGCTAGTGGCGCGAACTCAGCTTACAAGTTCGCGGGGAAAAAAATTAGAGACAAATGTATGTAAAATTAACAACACGACTGGGCGCTTTCTAGAACAGCTACATTCCTCAAATTTTGTCAAAGCAATCTTTTGTCTTGCATCTTTACTCTGCTATTCATATATTAAGAAAATCATTTGCTATCTGATTTCCATCAGTTCAAGCACTGTTAAAATTTCTGACACATTCTGAAGCTGTTGCTTACCCGTCTAGATGGCTTCTTGAAATGTAACACAACATTTTCGCCGTACACACTAGCAGTGAGATCGTCAACGTTTTACGTTGGGAAGGCGGCCATTCATGCCTGGTGTATTAATGGTATTAAGCTCAACTGTACGGTTTTTCAGTGATAATGCATTTTCTCTCATCTTTGCAGTGTTGACGATGTAGTTATGAGTCTTTACTGTCCGATGAACCATCAAAATGTTTCTGAGTCTGTGAGTCCATTTTGCTTCCTGTGTAGCTTCTAATATTATTGAGGTGTTTGTAAATCTCTGTCGAGTTACTTACGCTGTTCACTTTTTAATGTACTGTAGGCGTCCAAGCTAGCTCATCAGCTAAAAGAGATGTTGAATAAAGCAAGGTATGTTTATCGACGCGAAAAAATGATATTCCAATGGATTTATTTACGCGCCAACGCTCGCTGTTGTTTTTGTTTTCAAAAAACCTTATATTAAAGCATTTCAGTTTTTTTATAATTATACTCCACCCTTGTTTTGCAGGAACTCCCATTTCACGCTCGTGTCGGACTCCACCTGGCTCGACTTTTTGGACAAGGCAATAGATCATAACTTGGCCAAACTTACGGCTATTCTACAAGAACAAGGAGAAACGAATACATGATGCTAAAGGATTTACAACTAACTCAAGAATCCAATCTTTAGACTGTAGCAGAAGCATTGTGCCTCCTAAGCTCGCTATATCTTTAGCCACAAGATTCGGCGAAATATAACTCCAAGCGCCGTAAAAAGGGCTTACATATTACCCAGGTGCGCAAAACGGAAATACAAACACAAGGATTGAAAGGGCGCAGAATGGCAATTTTCGCCGCCAAAATTACTCTCATCAACGTCGAACGACGCGTGTAGAAGTGCCTTGTAATGGAATGTGGCTGAACCGATTATTTCCGATATTTACTGTCCAATGCAAGTGTTGTGCGAGTGTCTACGAGCACCCACAAAATTTCCCCGTCGGCCTTCGGAATGTACCGTCCAATGCAAGTGTTGTGCGAGTGTTTACGAGCACCCAAAAAATTTCCGCGTTGGCGTTCGCAATGCCGGATCCTCTCACTGAAGTTGTGTCAGTGTCTATCTTTTAGGCCGAATAAGAATCGTAACAAATAGTAATAAATTAAAATAATGGCAAAGAAAATAAAGAAGTTGAAGTTGTCTTTTAGCTTATTCATTGCCGCTTCCAGGCAAGGATAATTTGAGCAGGGAACACAGTAGTCGTGGCTGTACTAAATATCTCGACATATATTGAGAGGAACCTGTTTAGAAGGAGCAAGGGCTTGGAAATAAGGCTAGCTGAGTTTCAGATTCAGATTTAATATTTGACGGCGAACTTGCCCCACTGGGGCATGTTCGCCTGACTGGAGATATATGAAAGAACGTGACCAATAATTATCGTTTATCGTGCCGCCTTGGATGAAGAACGAGCAGTCCCTCCGCTGCCTTGTGGGAACTCCCGTGATTCAAAAGCGTGTGAGTGGCGTTTAGCGCGAAATCTTTAAAGTGGTAACCTCAAATTGAATCACATTTGGTTTAAGTATCTTTGGTGGGAATTTTCCTTAGATTGTAATTTTTCTTTGCGTCGTCTTGCAAAATGTCGCAAATTGGCTTGACAAAAAGAAACCGCCCATGCGTGTACCTTGAATGCATTGCCCTTTGCAAGTGTAAAAATGGAGCGGTTTCCATTCGACCAAAAATTCCTGAACTTTGAGAGTGCATGTGGCATGAAACATTTCTTGCGAAAGTTTCCCGACAATGCGAACCATCAACTGAAAATTGCCGGCAAATGCCGTGGCCCCGTTCTTTGTTTCTAAACAAATTATTCGTTATGCTTGGCATCAGCCTAGCAAGTGAAACACTTACCTGACTATCAATTTGAGCTTGACAAGAGTAAACTTACTCCTGAACGAAATTGGAAATGCTGATGTGCGAGCATTAGTCCATCGTCAGAATTCGAAAGCGGGCTATCGCTCGATGCTTCAGCTTCCAGAATTGGCTACGGTGGTCATATAGAGAGACCCAGCACCATCAGACAATTTTCAGCTCTTTCTCTTGACGTTACCCATATCTTTCAGAGTGTCTTGCACCCACGCCATTTAGCATGTCTAATTAAAGCCAATAAAGCTGGCTATCAATCTACACATACATGTATACCAAGAATTTTGAAGTAAAATGAATTGTCAAATTTTTCAGGGTTTCTCTATGCCAGCATCCAAATCACTTTTTGAAAGCTAAGTCAACGTGAGTCTGCCTCAAATTTTGGACAGTAGCTAGTTTATCATCAACGTCTGTTGATTTTTATTTTGAAATATTTTTTCTCTGAGAGTGATTTTTGAATGATCACTCCACCATTCTTTAATTCTGTTTTGGAAATGTTCTGTAACTTTTTACTGCGATTGAACTTGGCAACACGCAGGCAATTTTTCTAGTGTTTTGTGTCCAGAAACTGAGAACCAAATTAAATTAACAAGAAACAAAGTTCGCTTTGACTTGTACATGTAGCTTTCAAAATGTGATAATAATAATAATGATTTGGACGCTTGCATTAAAATGTCTAGAAAAATTTGGCAATTCATTTTATTTGAAAGTCCTTGGTATAGTTTGATAGCCAACTCTATAAATTTTAATTTGATATGGGGTTACATACAGTGTCTACAGATTAAATCGGATGCACTACATCCCTTTTGTGTGAGACACCTCTAAGGGTATATGGTAATGTTAAGAGGGTTCCAATTGTTGAACCAAATAATAATGATGTTAGAGTGGTTTTCAATTGAGTGTCGTAAAACCAAAACCAAAACCAATTACTTACCAATTAGACTTCTCAGCTAATCTCGAACTGTAGTAAAACCAAAACCAAAACCAAAAGTAATTGTCTGATTACTCTCGACACTCAACTGAAAACCGCTCTAAATATGCAAAGCAGCAATTCATTAATTCATCCTTAATTCTCTTTCGTAACATAGCAGCACCTAGTTCTAAAGTTTGCATACAAAATGTAAGTGCTTTTTTAGACTGCTTCTCAGATGGTTCCTTCTGCTTTTTCATAATATAGCAGCATCTAGTCAGAAAGCTGCATGCAAAATGTTATAGAAGTGGTTTTTTAGACTTTGCTTCTCAAATGCTTCATTATGCCTTTTCATAACATAGCAGCATCTAGTTATAAAGTTTGCAAAAAAAAAAATGTTATAGTGTTTTTTAAAGACTCTGCTTCTCAGATGGTTATGCTTTTTCATAACAAAGCAGTATCTAGATATTAAGTAAATGCATACAAAATGTTATAGTGTTTTTTTAGGTTTTGCTTCTCAGATGGTTCCTTATACTTTTTCATAACATAGGATCTTGGTAAGGTAAATTCTTCCATAGTTTGATGAAAATAAACATACACGAACAAGTAACAATATAAGTTTTATTATTTCAGTATAAATAAAGTATTGTTTGAAATGAAATGAAGATGTCATAACGGCAGTTGTTTACTTTTTGTTGGGATAACATGCATATTGTCCTGGCAATTTTCTTTCTTTTGGGTGGGTTTTTTAGGAATCCAAAGGAATTTAAAAGTGTGTTACACTCGGCAGTTTGAACACAGTTTGGGGGATATACAAGCTTTGGTATGGGTCCTCAGTACTTCACGTTGGCGTCAGTATTCAATCACGAATACGTTTCATACTTCACCTGAATCTCGTGTTCCGGTCGAACACGAGACATGAGTTGAAGTGTGTCGTTTAGAATACCTTAAAACCTCACGTATGCCTCAGTATTCACACATGAACACGTTTCATTCTTCGCATGAGTCTTGTGTTCCAGTCGAACACCACAGAACACTTGAAGTGTGTCGTTTAGAATACCTTGAAACCTCACGTATGCCTCAGTATTCAAACATGAACACGTTTCATTCTTCGCATGAGTCTTGTGTCCCAGTCGAACACCACAGAACACTTGAAGTGTGTCGTTTAGAATACCTTAAAACCTCACGTATGCCTCAGTATTCAAACATGAACTCGTTTCATACTTCGCATGAGTCTTGTGTTCCAGTCGAACACCACAGAACACTTGAAGTGTGTCGTTTAGAATACCTTGAAACCTCACGTATGCCTCAGTATTCAAACATGAACACGTTTCATACTTCGCATGAGTCTTGTGTTCCAGTCGCACCCTTCGGGACACCAACGTGTGTCTGACTGAACTACGCGGAAGCGTATATTACCTGCATAAAACCGGTTCTTGACGACGCAATACATCTTTGGCTGTGAAAAATGTGACATAACTTTCGTATTCATAGCGTGCGATTCTCGAAAATTAGAGCATACTTGACGTATTCATTAGTATTCGAAGACGTTCACGTCAGAAGTGGCGTCGTGCATCGCGTGTTCCAGTCGCAAACTCTCGAACAACTGAGAGTATTCGAAAATGTTCGAG
>NW_028301558.1:20270000-20350000 GCF_042242905.1 Orbicella faveolata
AACAACCTGTTTAGCCATACAAGATCAACCAGGTTCTTATATTTGGGTTACAGTTAAGTCATGAACCCTTGTTATAGAGGCATACTACATGTACAATCTGTAACCAGTTGGGCTAGGCTTATCATAACACAGTTGTGAGTAAGTACTGTGTATAAGGACCAAACCCATGTTTATTTATTTTTCTGGTAATCAACAACCATATCACCTTCATAGATGCATTCAATAGTAAGGGCTATCATTTGGGCTGCTCTGGATTTATGTCTAAATACCCGCCAAGAAGCCCTTCAGGCTGGCGCTTATTTTTGGTTTCTCTGAGTGTGGTATGAAACAACTAGAAGTATTTGCACCCCCATGGAAGCTCCAGGGCTAAGGGCATAAAACGTTTCTCATTGTGAGAAATAGCTGAAAAGTAACGATAAAGAAATCTTAGCCCCGGCCAAACGATCGAAACATTTCAACGCAGCATATCGCAACATTGTTGGGCGCAGCATGTTGCGCCCGTTTAGCCACCCTGTTGCAACACATTGCGACATGTTGGATGTTGTTGACTGGAATTTGAAAATGGTCAAAGTTTTCATCCAACGCTTGTGGATGCTGCATGATGTTGTAGTCGTTTGACCAGGTTCGTGCAACAATGTTGCGCCCGGGCATGCGCACTAGTTGTGATATGTTGCGTTCAAATGTTGCGATCGTTTGGCCGGAGTTGCAAATGCTGGGCCAACGATGTTGGGATTTGTTGCGTTCAAATGTTGCGATCGTTTGGCCGGGGCTTAAGGTATCATGGTAAGTACATGTAACTTTTGAAGAAAAAGTCGAGAAATAGATTTTTGCTACTTAAATTGAAAAGAGTGAGGAAAATATTGTGCAAAAAGAATGGGGAAAACGTTTTATTTATTTTTTATTTATTTTTTACTTTTTAAGATAAAGAGGAAAAATTATTTTTGAATTCCAGTTCAAATTAATGAAAGTTTGATTTACAGTGCGAATACATGAAAATTGATTCATAGCATTTTTCAACGATAGAAAAAAACCTGGTGATAATAATTATTCTCACCAATGCAGAGATCGTCAGGTGTTAATATTTAGGCGTTGATATTTAGTTAATATTTATCATCGTTTGCACTACACATGATGTAAATTCCCCTTCTGTGGCTCGAAATACTGAGTTATAAGGTGGGATCTTTTAGTCAGGAGTATTCGTGTTATCTCAGGCTGTAATTGCAAGTTGCTGCAAGGTTTTGCCTTTAACCTTGCCTTTGTACACCCTCATAGTATAAATATATTTATTTTTATGTAGTTAATTTTTTTATGTCGTTAATCCTATTACTGTTTTTATATACCTAAGCCTCTTTATGCAGTTGGGAGAGAAATAACGTCAGACGTTAGATATTCAGTACGTTTAGTTTTGTATAATTTCAAGACTAGAGAACGTGGAAAGTTGAAATTTTCAGTTGTTGTTTGTATACTTCAAGGTCACACAACAGTCTTTAGAAAAGAAAGAAAAAGCCTGAAATCTAATCTCGTCAGCTTTTACAGTTTTGATTAAACTCTTATATGAGTAATAACGAAGAGGCAAGATTTGCTGTTACTCCGAGTTTCGTGCTTACGCACTCATCAGACAGTATTTAATGATAAGCATTCCTATCAACTAGATATATATACACGGTATTAAACAATAGGCTAATTGCTGGACTAGTTGCATTACAATAAGTGATAGTTATACTGGGAAACAATAGGTGTGAAGACAGAAATTACGGGGACGAGTATAAACTGCGTGGGTGCAGTACAATATAAAGAAAGTGTCAAGCGTTCTTCAAGTAGAATTTGTTCTCGTGCCGACATTTAGAAATAAGTTCTGATCTTTTGTTTAGTAGATTGTCGTTGCTATGTTTGATAATCATTAGTTTTTCTGTGAGGCAGAGGTCGCATCGTTTGGAAATGTTGTTGTAGGGTCTTGCACGGCTAATAATTGACCATTTGATGTTGAAGTCTTGTTTTTTGTCGTGTAGTTGCCAGATGTATTTAGAAAGCTCGGTGCTGTTGATGTGTTTTCTGTGCTTAAATGTGGATTTGTGCTGCGAGAATCTCTGTTTGAATGTTCCTTCTGTCAGTCCAATGTAGTTCTTGGTTGTGTTGTTAGTTGTAACTTGTGCGTTGTAGATTACACTGGAAGTCAGGCATTTGTTGTCTAGCGGGCATTGGTCTTTTTTGCGGCAGTTGCATTGCTCTCCGGTGATTGCGTTGGCGTTGTTGTCGGCGTTTGTTATTTTCATGTTGTGTTTGTTGATTACTGTTTTCATGTTGTCCATGCAACTGTAGCTGACTTTGACGTTGTTTTTGTTGAAGAGGCTGTGGTATTTATGTTGGTTCGGAAAGTGCTTAGATATGAGCTTCAGGAATGTTCTACCGATGTTTGTCTTTACGTTTTTACTAAATGGAGGGTTGTACCATATAATGTTTCTTTGCAATCACCGGAGAGCAATGCAACTGCCGCAAAAAAGACCAATGCCCGCTAGACAACAAATGCCTGACTTCCAGTGTAATCTACAACGCACAAGTTACAACTAACAACACAACCAAGAACTACATTGGACTGACAGAAGGAACATTCAAACAGAGATTCTCGCAGCACAAATCCACATTTAAGCACAGAAAACACATCAACAGCACCGAGCTTTCTAAATACATCTGGCAACTACACGACAAAAAACAAGACTTCAACATCAAATGGTCAATTATTAGCCGTGCAAGACCCTACAACAACATTTCCAAACGATGCGACCTCTGCCTCACAGAAAAACTAATGATTATCAAACATAGCAACGACAATCTACTAAACAAAAGATCAGAACTTATTTCTAAATGCCGGCACGAGAACAAATTCTACTTGAAGAACGCTTGACACTTTCTTTATATTGTACTGCACCCACGCAGTTTATACTCGTCCCCGTAATTTCTGTCTTCACACCTATTGTTTCCCAGTATAACTATCACTTATTGTAATGCAACTAGTCCAGCAATTAGCCTATTGTTTAATACCGTGTATATATATCTAGTTGATAGGAATGCTTATCATTAAATACTGTCTGATGAGTGCGTAAGCACGAAACTCGGAGTAACAGCAAATCTTGCCTCTTCGTTATTACTCATATACTCAGCTCTACACTATATGTGTATTGAGCACTATTTTAATGGGATCTGCTACTTCCTCCTATGATTAAACTCTTATATATCTTAATTACGTGTGAGTTTGACTATGTTTTCTCTTCTTACACATGATTGCCAATCCTACAATTGATGGCTGCATCACCACTTATGAATGCCAAAACATCAGATAAGTTGATTTTCCTTTTTGCGTGTGGTAAAAGCAGCATATTGGTCTTTGGTTCTGTGAAGCTTCAAGGAGAGTTCCTTTAGCTGGTTTCCTCGTCATCTTTTCTTGATGGTCGCGGTTCCAAAGCATAGCTTTTTTCAATTTCAATTTCAATATGCTTCCTTCAGTTTCCGATATAAACGCAAATGTTAGTGTTTGGTACTCGCTTCATGCTGACTTTTATAGTTTTCGGTTATTTTACCGTTCAATATTTAACAATTAGACCCGTAGCCCGCAAGGGCTACGGGTCAATAGCCAATGAGGCGAAGTCGAATGGGCTATTGACCTGTGGCCCTTGAGGGCGAAGGGTCTAATTGTTTTAGTATCACCCAACTAGTCGGACAGAAAAGGTAATAATAAAGTTAGCAAATGCAAGTTGAAGAAATATTTATTTGGGAATAAAACGAAAGAAAGCGTCACGCTCGACGGCGCTAATTTCGCTACTCGATGACTATTACTAATAGTCCCCTAGTAGCGTAGCTAATCAAAATGCAGGATTTGCATTAGTCCACTAGTTGGGTGATACTAATGGTGGTTATTATTCGTTTTCATTACCAAAATGAAGACTTGTTGAGCAGCTAGGAATACACACAGGGATCCCCATAGAAGTTGCAGAAAAATTCAGGAACTGCTTGGATTTATAAAATTGCAAACTATAAATTCAATTTATCAATGAGACTTCGTTTAAGGCTATAGACTGATAGCCGAAAGCCTATGTTATTTAGTCTTTTCAACCAGAGAACTTGTTGCTAGTTTTCAAACAAGGGATTTATAGGCTTTAATTTAGTCTGGTTGAACAAAAATACCGAGATTTGTTCATGCCTCGCTGGACATTCACTTATTGCCATCTTTAGAATATATTCCCAGATCACCACTGCATGTATCTCTAGCAAGGTTTTGTTATTACTAATTTATTTCCTTGCTACAATAGCAATCGTTGATGACATCAGTTATCAGAAGGCGCCCAGCTAAATTTAGCATTTTAATAAGGAAAACGTATTTGAATTAGGCCAAGAATTATTTTTCCATTTTAATGAGAAACTGATAAGGTACCCACCTCTTATAATTCGTTGAATTAATATTCTTCTTTTATACTCATCTTGAACCTATATTATAGTCTTATTATACTGCACCATGATTTAAATTATAACCTTGTTTTCAGACCTGAAAGGTTTTATTTACGAGTGACTCTTTGACGGAATAACATGCAGTTAAATGTCTTATTCATCTTGGCTTTGAACTCCAACTCTTCGGAACTACTTTCCCTTGAAACTGTCGCCGAACGCTTTTTATTGCCATTACTATTTTTTATAGTCTTTTTGGGAAAACAGTATTTAAAAGAACACTGACTAATGCAGCTTCATTTTACCCCTGTATGTAAATTTGGAATTCCGCTCTGCATGACATACAACAAAAAGCAATTATCTATAATGTAAGTAGAGTAAAATTGGGCATGTCGTTTTGTGTCGGCGTGGAAAATAATCATAATTGAATTGCATTTTTTATACAGATATTTAGTTTATCATTGTTGGGCAGAGTCAAAACAATGCATGATCAATACCCTCAGTGTTTCAAACGCCTACAATGACGTCCTTTTTCTAATTTCTGCACGTCAGAGATTCATCATAATCATTTGTTTCCAACTTGAAGCTTGCAATTTCCATGACCATGGTATGAACTTTAAAACACTGTTTGTTTTTTAACATTGTTTATTTTAACATATTTCTTTCAAATTTTTACTATCAATTAAAGTTTCTCCCTAATTTATCTGGAAAGAGATTGTACCTCCAGAAAGTTATTTCGGCGCTGGTTGGTGGAGACGGAGAAGCCGAGTGGCTTAGGGCACCGGAGTTGAAATCTTGAAACAGGTAAATTCTCCACCCATTCTCTATCTGGATTTGGTCTCGGTAGTTTCGAGTTCAGCTTCTCGGCCAGGTCGTGTTACGTGATCGAAGCCCGACTAGATACCTTCGCCAATTCTTCTACAACATAGAAAAAGAGATCGAGAACAGGCAATGCATTTATTCGTCATCATGATAACAAATCAAGGACGTTGAGCCCGATGTATTGAACACTTTTTGCGAGACGCGGGTTTAAAAGCTCGAAATTTTACAAAGACTGCATGAGGTCATTAGCGCTTTTGCCACGCAGATTCTTCCTCGACTATTACACCCAAAGAGCAAATTTCACCAATAACTAAAATTCTCAAGCTCTTTGAATTTCTTTAGTCATTTCGTGTCTATACTGTGATGCCTTCTCTTCGCAAACTCGAATGTTAATGAGGAAAAATGTAAAATAATAATGATGTCGGCAAAGATTCGCAAATACTGAGAATAAATTATCGTCTATTCACCTGC
The DNA here is from genome assembly GCF_042242905.1 of Orbicella faveolata. Lineage (NCBI taxonomy): Eukaryota > Metazoa > Cnidaria > Anthozoa > Scleractinia > Merulinidae > Orbicella > Orbicella faveolata. The sequence continues at coordinate 20,275,731 of NW_028301558.1, forward strand.
TATATCGTATTGAAATTTCACTGGTCGGTTTTGGAGCTAAAACTTGAGTACATTCAGCCGGTGTCGGTACATCTACTTTTGGCATGACCTAGCAAACGACAACAGGTAGATTCGCAATTGCTTTATTTTATTTCTGATGGAAATTTAATTTGAAAAACAAAATGTGTAGTTAATTCATCATTGGTGCTAAAGCCTGAACTAACAGTCGCCCGCTCGTGTGCTGCGATATTTTTAGGGAACGTTTCCGTGTTGTTTTCAGGGAATATGTCCTCCCAGCTTCATTTTCCACTACTTTATGGTTCTGGGACAAAATGTTTTTTTTCCATACATTTCGTGACATAAAATGAAAACTAATCACGTGGTAGGGCACAAGGGAAATATTTTCAATGAAAATTAGACGAAAATATAGTACGAAAATATAGTATAGAAAATATAGTATAAAAATATAGTAAAATATAGTATAGAAAATATAGACATTACAAAATTAAGAGGTACGAGACACGAGGTACGAGGTCATTCAATATGACTTATTGAATGAAAGTGTGGCTTTAGGTTTAGTTCCATAACATAATTATTTCATTATTGATTATGCAGAGTCAGAATGATCAATACTCTGAGTGTTTTAAACGCCTACAATTAATTCTTTTTTATATTTCCGCACATCATGCACAGTTTCATCAAATCATTTGTTTGCAACTTGAGGCTGGCAATTTCTATGCCGATGCTATGTACTTAAAAATACTGCTGGTTTTGGAATATTCTTCATTTTAACTAATGTTTTTTAAATTTTTGTTAGCAATTAAAGGTTCTCATTAAATTAAGGGGAAAGAAAATATGCCTCCAGGGCTTCAAGAAAGCTAGAACATGCTGAGATCATGCAACAGCAATGTTATATTTTTGCCAGAAAATTATTTCGGCGCTGGTTGATGGAGACGAGTAGCCGAGTGGCTTAAGGCGCTGAAGTTGAAATCTTGAAGTCCTTAGTTCAAATTCTCCACCCTACCTCTATCTGGACTTGTTCTCGGTAGTCTGGAGTTCAACTCCTCGATCGCTTTGTGTAAATAGCCAACTGGTCAGCCTCCCACCAGTTGGGATTCCTAATCGTTTATGTTCTGATGTGAAGTTTATATGAAATAATTCATATATGAACTGCGGTTGTAGATGAAAGTGAAGAATGATCATCGCAGTTAATTTTCCAATTTAAGCAATTGGAAAGAAGAAGCCTGAAAAAATCAGGGCTTCAACGGGATTCGAACCCGTGACCTCTACAACCGCAGTTCATATATGAATTATTTCATATAAACTTCACATCATTTCACTCCTCACGGGAAGATATGAACTCAACTAATTGACCTCGCTCCCAATGTGTGGCTTCATAGCTCAGTTGGTAGAGCATCGCACCGGTATCGCGGAGGTCACGGGTTCGAATCCCATTGAAGCCCTGATTTTTTCAGGCTTCTTCTTTCCAATTGCTTAAATTGGAAAATTAAGTGCGATGATCATTCTTCACTTTCGTTCATGTTCTATTTGCAATGTTTGTTTATTTATTTGCAGTGCCCACAAGCAAACTACTAGGCAAAGTTGATTCTGCTAAATTGTGTTGACATGTACTTTAATTGAAACCTTTATTCTAGGGGCGGGGGAGAACACTTTGCGACGCCTAGCACTTTTTTGTGTTTGGATCATCTACCAAAAAGTGACGTCACATCCTGCTTTATTCTAGTGCATTCGCTGAATAACGATCAAACGACGAGGGAAAAATTTTGCGAGCACAAACGCAAAGCCCTTGGTCCGAAAGAGGTGAGTACAATGGACAGTTTCGATACAAAGTGGAGAAGAAATGCTCTCATTAGTTATAAACTGTAATGAAATAAACCCTAAAAAGGCCGAAGAAAAATAATACAAATGATACTCTGCCAAACGATTGAATCTTATGATTATTGTAGAAGTAAAGAATTGGACGTTCTATAGCTATCCTCTTTCGCATCATGTTGATATTATTGTCTATTCGATGAGATCAACTACCTCTCATGCACTGAGAATTTTTTGTAGTCTAATAATTATAGTATATATTGGATAATGTTACGGTTTGCTAACTTGCTGTGGCAAAATGAGTTTTCACAAGATGACTTCCTGTCATAATCACAATCGTATCAGTCCATCTCTTGCCATCAGTATAAATCTATTCAGAGGGATGTGTTTATGTTACTTGCACAAAAGGCAAAAGAACACACTGTCACAGAATCCTTATCTATCGACCATGAAATTAAAATTAAATATGTAAAATATTTGTTTCGTTTTTTGAATCATGTTTGTGCATACTAAGAAGATATAGTTTTAAAGTCGTAAAACTGAAGTAAGTGTATGCGATATTAAAAATTTTAAGCACACATAAGAGAACGTCTCCCAACAAGATCGCAGATTACAAAGACGATTTTTCACGAAAGCAATTGCCAGTTCCCGTTCGACATATTTCGAATACGGTGTAACTGTTGTTCACCTCAAGCTGATTTCCAAAGGTGTATGAGTTTAATTACAAAACTTCAGAAGATCACCGGCCGAGTTCCGAAGATTTCTGTAGATTGTAACATGTTGCAAACACTAACTAGTAATTTGCCGGAATATAATTTTTATTTACGTATGCGTTACGCACGGTGGGGTAGTTTGACGCAAGAATGCGTTGGGTTGTTCAAAGCAAATCGGATGTCAAATTTTCTATATTCCACATTCAAATGTTGATTCACACACATGTAATAAAGAGTATCTGAAAGCACTTAAGATTATTCATTGCACGAAGCACGGAGTTTTTCGTGAATTTCAATGACACTATTCTGATAGTTTGGATGTGCATTTCGTTTATCAAAAGGTAAAGAGTTTCTGCAAATTACATTTACTCGCCTGAGGATTCTATTTATTTCATTTTAGAAGCCGAGGGCAAAACGTCACCATGAGCAACTCCACTCACACCAGTGAAGCCTCATGCCGATACGCTGTTTCCATATTCTTCACAACAACCATGGCTATAATAGGTATGGCGGCTCTTATTGGAAACACTCTTGTGATAATCATAGTGTGCAAGACTCCAAGTCTTAGAACAAGCACCAATTACTACTATGTTAACGTGGCGGTTTCAGATTTTTTGTCAAGCCTTGCGACCTTCCCGCTTTACCTCACCGACGAGATCATTACGACCAGTGGAAGTCTACTCCAAGGTTCTGTAGCAACTATTGGGTGCAAAGTGGGAGTGTATTCTAGAATGGTATCCTCTATTGTATCCATTCTAAGCCTGGTACTGATCGCTGTCGACAGATTCATTGGTATTGTATTTCCCTTGAAAGCGACCTTGATTACACGAAGAATTAGGATTGCCTTACTGTTCTCAACGTGGTTGATATCCATGACTTATTGCATCCCCATGTTTCAATATTTCAAAGTTGAAGAAGTGGATCAGGAAACAGCTTGCATCTTTGCGTGGAACAGCTTTGCGCTTATGATATACTATATAACGGGCCTGGTATTTTTCGAAGTCTTACCACTGATTGCAATCATCGTCCTTTATTCCCGCATCATGGGTGCATTGAGGCAGAGGCTGCATGTAAATCCAGGACGCAATTTAAGAAGCACTAATACCCAACAGAGCAGAAATAAGCAGAACCAAAACATCATGAAGATATTTAAATCGATTGCTGTTATGTTATTCGTTTGGTTTTCTCTGTTTTTGATTTATTTAGTTCTTAAAATCACATATCCTGGACTATTTGTAAAAGATCAATGCAAGTGGACGTTAGGTTTCGCATATTTTGTGGCTCCGCTTCTTAGCGCAGTGACTAATCCAGTAATTCTATTTTCATTTAGCTCAAACTTTCGAAAAGCTCTGGCAAACCACTGCTCGTTTTTGTTTGGTAAGGTCACTTCATGCTTCAAAACGGGAGACACAGTACAGCGCCGGAGAGATGAGTCGTTACCAGAACTAGTAACATTTAAGAAAACGCCTTGATAAGGATGAAAGGTCTACCCATACATTTAAACAAGATCTAGGGTGATATACTTAAACATCGTTTATAACTACTAACTGCATAAACAGTTTCTCATTGCCAGTCTGTTGTTAGTCTAAGAACCACAGCTTACAGTTGATGATTATTTCGCTGGCGTAAAAGACTTTGAACAAATGTTCGGCCTTTGATGACTCAGCATGTTTATTTGCTGCCAGTATGCTAACGTGGCATGAACGTAATAAATTACAAACAGGATAATTATAGACGTATACTTAGTGAAGCAAAATTTGAAGGTTCTTCACAGGCTATATAGGGATGCATCTAATTGCATTAACCCAAAAACAGTCACATCGCTAGTATAAAATATTTGTAACCTACGTAATATACGTAATATAAGTACCCTACGTAATTTAATATAAAATATTTGTACCCTACGTAATACCCTGCGTATCATAAAGTATGAGGTAAACGATGGAGAAAGTAAGTAAGTAAAGTAAGTAGGTAAGTAACTTTATTTAACCAGAGTAGCCCATTCAGCAACGAGGCTGTTATCCATAGGGGCCCTGGGGAATAAAGATATGTACAATCTATAAGATCTAAAAAATTAAGTGCAATTTAGAAATTTAAAATTAGAGTAGCAATAATAAAAACTTTAAAAAACACTTAAGGGACCGTTCATTTTTTATGAGGGAGGGGGGGCTGGTGGGATTTGGGAAGCACCATTTAAAAATCGCATGACCCCCCCTCAGCTTACCAATTTTTTCACATGGCCCCCCCTTATAGCGGTCATTTTTTGGGATGACCCCCCCCCAAAAAAAAAATTGAACAAACAATATTTAGATTTCAACTTCTTTAATATTTCTCTGTTATCCCCCTACTTCACGTTATTGTGCTCACTATGAAGACAATACTTACAATCTCTATACGACACCTGAGCGTGTGGCATTTGGCCTCTCATTGGCATCTTCCTCATCTGAATTGATGAATGCAAGAATGACGTCACTCGAGTCATCTTCTCCCCCAGAGTCAATGGCATCACTGTCATACTCATCATTGTCACTTTCATCCGTTTCACTGCTGTCAGCACTTGCCCTGTTGTCATTTTGTGTCAATGTCCTGGCATTTCTCTGTGTTGGTTGGCCAGCTCTGAGAGGACTCTTCTGCTGCAAGCATGAATGTCTTACAATTGCCTTTACTTTCTCACTCTTGCTGCTTTTCAAATGCTGCTTCAGCCCGTGGTGGTTTGAGTACTTGATTAGTTCTGGAACACGTAGCTTTTTAAGCTTGGTTAGATCTTCGCACAACTCAGTCCAAGGATAATCCTCCTCCCTACTTAACTTTGCCATTTCTTCTGCTCTCTTTTTCCTTTTAAATTCCAGCACTTCGAGATACTGAAGATAATCCACCACAAACTTCGATTTGACAATAAACTTATCTGCAAATAGAGCAACGCTCTCTGGGTCAGATAAAACCAGCCTGCCACTTCCATGCTCTTTCTTCTTTATATTGTTAATCCAATCGGGGAAAGAGCGCATTACTACATGAGCATCATGAAAGAGGCTCATTCCAAAATGCGCAATAATGGCGAAAGCGACGAGTCGTTTAAGAAAAGGTTTACAGCTGAACGATCCAGGCAGTTTGACATCTTACATGCAAAATAAGCAATTTTTCTAGGTGCGGATGGCTGTTCAGAAAGGGCGAGTGAGTTTTCCATGCAAGGGTACCAGTTGAAGCCCATTGATGGAAGAAAACTGAACTTCTCCATCAAAGAGCACAGAGCAATGGTGGAAAAGTTGAATGCCATATTGAAAGATGTAAAGGAACACGATTCCACACTCTTTCAGTCCAATGGGCTTGCTTTAAAGCAGGGCGAAGAATTTGCCCACAGTTTTAATGTAAAACAGATCAAATGTACAGAAGCTAAGTTGACGAAGGTTACGCAGGACATGGAAGCACTAGAAAATAAGAAGAGCAATTATAACAGCATATTCAAAGGCATACTCAAACAGCACATCAACAAAAGGAGAAGGAAAAAAGAAAACCGCAGAAAGTCAAATGAAAGAAAGAGGAAGCGGACTGAAAACAACGTCCAACGAGTTTATGGAATCTGTGTTGGAAACCCGCTAGGAAATGATCTTCCACAATGCCTTGTGTACCCTCCTAGAATGGCCGTCCCGGAAGAGTGTCTTAAAGTTGAGGATGTTGCCACGTCGATATTTAGAAGAGATGGGCCATACATCGCACAGCTCTTGGAAGGAAATTATTTCACCAATGCTGCAAGAAGCAGAATCACCACCAACCTTGAGCGGGAAGTCAGAGATTATGTTTACACCTTCATGTACCCTGAAGAGTACACTCTGGCGGAAAGCATTGCTGCTTCTTACAGCATTGGTGAAAGAGACTCCCATAGCAGCACAAGCGGCGACGAAGAACTCGACGACAGCGGAGATGAAGATGAGTGCCAGTGAAAGTTGCATTCGAAAATAACAGTGTTAAATACTTCTTTTCAGTAGCTACAAATGCTTTTTGTCGCCAAACGTTTTTTTAAAGCAGAAGGAAAGTTTGTAATAAATTTATATCCTGCCTTCTATGTTTATTCTATAGCAATTTTTTTGATATTCAAGTATTATGCCATTTTAAAGTTTTACTAAAATATTTCACGTGACCTCCCCTTTTTCCCTTATTTTTTTGGGATGGCCCCCCCTCGAAAGCCATTTTTTTTCGCATGGCCCCCCCCAAATCCCACCAGCGCCCCCTACCTTATAAAAAATGAACGGTCCCTAAAAGGCTAAAATGTACAAATATGATAAAATGTTTATAGATTTCCAAAGGATAAAAATTACAAATAAAAATGCTTAATTATCAGACTTTTAAAATTACTTAGGGAGGGGGCACCCTTACTACAAGCGGGTAACGCGTTAGAAACTTCCTTAGTTGCTTATTTGGAACGTTTTACTGCATTTAAGCTACTTTTTTTTATTTCAGAAGTCAGACAGCCCCGCATGATACATTGCTTCGAAAATTAAAAGCTGTAGACAACGAAAACAAGACAAAGCACTCATTGGCGAAAATTATTTTCTGTGACATTAGCAATTGATGCTAATCGAGTGATATTAATGTATTTATATTATTTCATATCTAAGGTTACTCTAAAGTAGACAAATAAAAGCTAATAGAAGAACATTTGGGCACTTTTCTCGGTACGTTTGACTTTCATAGAGGGAGTGTGCTCCTAAAGACATTTAGGTTTGTGTTAGAGATAGAGATATCACATTGGTCTTTAAGTGTTCATTCACTAAAAAATACAAATGTTAATATCATGAAGCGAATGTACACCACTCGTATATACTCTAAATAGAGTATTGCTGGTTTTCAGTGTCACGCAATTCAAAATAGATCAAAATAAAAATGAAAACCGTTCAATAGATAAAGTCCAGAATCTGGGAAGTGAAAGAAGGTAGATATGCAAAGACTCTCGCCAAGATTCTGGTCACAGCAATTTTTCTTACGCAAGATATGCGGAGAAATTTTTTACCCAAATTTATAGAGATTTGTATGGAGACGCCATGCTGGTGCCCATCCGTATGGGCACCAACAGGGCGGCCGGACACCAACAGAAACATCTGTCAGTTTTGCTACAAAAGCGTGAATTTATCCTTCGAGGAACTCTAAAACATTAAAATAATACTTTTTCTAAGACATAAACTGTTCAGATAGCCAAATTCCTCGAAATAGGTCACTTTTTTAACCATCATGACAGCTGTCTAGACCGTCTTGTAAATGCGGCGTCACGCAAAAGCTTACAAATTCAAGCGTAGTGTATCACAAAGCCAAGAACCCATTCGGAGCGAAAATTTGTATGAATATTAGTTTTCAGCTGCTGTTATACATCATTAAAGTAAAATCTCAGGAAGATCAATAGTTTTATAGTTTGAATTTTAGTGACGTCATATGAAAACCAGCTATAGATACTTATTCATTCAACGAATTCCTATTCATGGTGACAAATTGGTTAAGTCTTGTGTACAGTTTAATAAACTTGAGAGCTTCACGTATTATAATACTGAAAATGTTTCGTTCCTAACTTGTTTCTATTGCCCTGTGGTATGTCTCTTCATAGTAAACGGTTGTTATAGTGAGTTGTTATTGTGTGAAGGACAATGTCCATGACACGAAAAGAACAGGTATGGGAGCAAAGGATCGATGCACCCTCATGTATTCCTCAAAGAAATGACGTTAATTCGGGGAAACCGGCCTCTTTGTTACATCCTAAAAGACTTACAGTGGAACTCCGTTATCACGGTCACCAACAAGCCATGAGAATTTGGCCCTATTGACGGATAGGCCGAATTAACGGGATAGGGTCACACCTCACAACTGGTCTAAATTGAGTGACGTCTTAACATATATATCACAACTGCACTTTTAAACAGCTGTGCTCTAATAAGCTTCCGGAATGCAGATAGAATTTGAAAAAATGGAAATTGGAAACAGTGTATGAAATATTCATAATGGAAAGATGAACATAACTGGTTTGAGTGGGCCGCATAAACGGAGGAAAATTATAAAGGATTATACAGGTTGGGATTTCAGTATGTGGCGGTCGGCCGTATTAACGGGGTTTTCTACTAAGAAAATGTATGGGCGTTTCGCCAGGACAAAATAAAGTGGCCGTAATAACGAGGTGACCGTGTTAACGAGGTGACCGTAAGGCGGGATTCCACTGTACATGTACTTGTAGGCCATTTGAGTTACAGTATCGGCTTGTTGTTGACATCTCCAAACTCAACAGCAAGCAGTCCATTCCTTTACTTTTCTTGCGTGCCTCCGTTTTTTACATGCTCTGTGTGTAGTTCAATATATACGTGTATATTCACGTATCTCGTTTGTCATTCTATCAATTGCAGTCGATCTGACTATCGATTCCAAAGCCGTTTCATAACTCAGTTGGTAGGGACGTACTGAGGTACATCGGCAACGCGGGAATCATTCATTCGCATCCAGACGACCGGGGTTCACCAAGGAAAGTAAGCGCTAGTACATAGCCAAGAAAAAATAAATTACATGTGGATTGATCGGAGAAAGATGGCAAAAACCTAGTGCTAATGATTATTCTTACCAATGAATACCGTGAGGCGTCAATTAGTACATGCACTATAATGCAAATCCTCCATCTGTGGTTCGAAATATTGACTTAAGCTTGGTTCAAACGGCCCATAATAGTCCATGATACATGTAGTTGATGATGGTTGCAGCACGCGCTTCCGTTTGACCATCGCCAACTTTCATCAACTATCATTTACTTTGATCTTGCTCAAAATTCTTCATGATAGTTGACGATAACTGTTTTTCCGAAATTTAGTTTTAATTTATTTTTCGGCTGTTAATGTTGCCACTTAATGTCTGACTGTTGGTAGCGTTAGCTCTTAAAGCTGAAATTAAGGGTGTTTTTAGCAGGTGATATTATTGCCATGGTAATTTATTGTGTCACGAAAATTATACTAACGTGTATAGTTCACATTGAAAACTTAGCCGGAAAGAAGCTTTCAAGTATAACTTATTGAAAGAAAGTGCTAGAATTGTTTGAGCTCCATAATTTATATATAACTCCTTTGATTATTTATTAAGTAGAGTGAAAACTTTACCTTGTCAGTATCCCAGGTCTTTTGAAAGCCTACTATTAAGTCTTTGTTTCCAATTTTTACAAGCCAAAGATTGATCATAATAATTTGTTTACAACTTCAAGTTGATGATTTCTATGCCGTTGTTATGTAATTTGAAAACACTAGTTTTTTTTGAATATTTTTTCAAGTTATTGAGACTAACAATATCTTTCAAGTTTTCGCTCGCAGTTAGTCAGTAATTAATCTGCAACGAAATTGTAGACTAGAACACGCTAAGATCATGCAATAGTGTTTAAAAAGAAATCATGCGTAGACCGTTTACTGGTTCTTACTCAGAACAAATTAATTTCTTTGCAGACATCTAAGTTGTCATTCTGTAAAAAATTTGGGCAATACTTATTCTTATTTCGTTTCGTACGGCCTCAAGCTTCTAAGCAAAGTTCATCCCGCTATTTTGTGTTTGCATGCGCCATAAATAAAACTTATTCCATTGGCTGAATAAATATTACAACGAGAAGGGAATAATTTTGCAGGCATAAAAACCTATAGCCCTTGAACTAAAATTTAAAGAGGTGAGTAAGACAGACAGTTTTACCTCAAAGTTCTATTCTCATTAGCTACACTGTAGCAACTGAAATTAATTGGGCAAATAGTTAAAGAAAATGATTAATATTCTGCCAAAAGATTTTACCTCTCGGATAATTAGTAAGTAAATAAATATTTAGTAAGTAAATATTTGCACGTTCTATAAAAGTTTTCTTTCACTCATTTTTGATATTACTGTCTAACCGATGAGATCATCAACCTTTCCAGTGTAGTAGTATAGAAAATATTGAATAATGTAATGGTTTTAAAAAGAAATCATGCGTAGACCGTTTACTGGTTCTTACTCAGAACAAATTAATTTCTTTGCAGACATCTAAGTTGTCATTCTGTAACGTTTGCACAAAATGACCTTCTTCCAATATCACAACAGTCTAAGTTCTTCTCTTGCCACCGAAATATATTTGTTTATAAATTCGTAACATACGCTTAATATTCCGTTGGTGAGTTTGCTTTGTGAGTCATGTTTCTGAATATCAAAGAGCTATAGTTTTTCGAGCTAGTGCCTGTAAATATGGAGAATCCGGTGTCAGGATCAAAAATTCGATTTTTAAGACTCTATTTTATACGACTATATTTTTCGGAAATATTCTAGAGAAATGAGTGAAATCTAGGAAAGAGTTCAAATTACTGGTCTGTCCACTACTGGAGTTTGTGATGTTCTTTTTTTCAGTCCGTAACGGCAGCATTTTTTGTAAACATTTTAACTCGTATAATAAATCTCTTATCAGTCAAGCTTGCACGTGACCGTACAGGGAGAATATTGACCCTCGGTCTTTTTTGTCTACTGTCAAGACCTCGGCCCGATATTCTCCGAGCATCGCCCTGGCACTTTGTTAATACGATGTATGTAATCATTGTCACGGCGAGTAAAGAAATGGAGCAGGCTGCCAAATGTGCCGTATGTGATATATATGTATGGCCATTCAAAAGCTTACAACGGGCAATAATGGAAAGAAGTGCAACGGGGAGTGTTGCCACTTCCATTTATTAACTGGTACATATATTCCTACCAGTAATCACTCATGAAAAAGCTTAACGGGAATCATAAACATGGCCGGACAACGCCACTAACATCAGCTTCTATGGGAAACCTATCTGCCGGTACGCTGTTTCCATTTTCTACACAACCGCCATGGCTATAATCAGCTTAGTGGCTCTCACTGGAAACATACAGGTAATTAGCACAGCCTACAACACTCCAAGTCTTAGAACAAGTACAAACCACTGTGTAAACATGGCGGTTTCTGATTTTCTGTCCTGTGTTACCATCTGGCCGCTGCATCTCAATGACAAGACCATAACATATCATGGAAGTCTTCTCCAAGGCTCCGGCGTCTACTGAATGTAAAGTGGCGACATTTTTAGAAGGGTATCGGGCATAGTATCCGTTCTCAGCCTGGTGTTGATCGCTACAGACAGGTTCCTCGCTACTGTCTTCCCCTTGAAAGCGGCGTTCATCGCAGGTAAACTAACAGCAGCTTTAATGCTTGGAACATGGCTGATCTCCATGACGTATTGCATCTCCATGTTCTACTACTTCAAAACAGTAATGGTTTGGTCAAGTAAAAGTCTGCAAATTTGTATGGAATGGCTTTCCTCTCTAGTGCTATCGTACTAAATTCCCGTATCATGTGCGTTTTCGGCAAAAATGGCTAAACCCAGCATACAATACAAGAAGCAGTGATCTATGACAACAACGAAAAAGGAGTCAGCAGAGCCAAAACATCATGAAGATATTTCAATCCATTGTTGTTATGTTATTTACCTGGTCTTCCCTGTTTTTCGCATATTTGGTCCTAAAAATGTTTTCACCTGGCCTTTTTATCAAGAACAAGTATAGGCTGATCGAAGGGTTTTCTTTTCATCTGATTCCTTTGCTCAGCACAACATCCAATTCTGTAATTTAATTTGCTTTTAGCACCAATTTTCGTCAGACTTTAACTAATCGGTGTCCTTTTGCGTTTGGCAAAATCCGTTCCTGCTTTAAACGAAAACCCATAACACCGCGGCAACAAGATGAAACTCTACCAGAACTCGTGGCATATAAGAACACGGCGTATGACATTAGAAATTAATACTCTCGTTACATGATTTTTAGAATGTTCAAGAGCTGCTTCCACTGTTAATAGCCCATGGTAAGAATGGGATAGAGATATTAAGATCTTTTAACAATCCGAGTGGTTTATAGTGCCCTCCTCAGGGTAAAAGCTAAACACTTTGTGAAATGATGCTCAGACTTTCTGGATTGGTCAGATTTAGAATTAGTCTAAGTCTTAAAACTGAGAATGAGCAGTTGTCCAAAAGCTGTGTTTACTCTTTTTAACAAATAAAAGTTAAAAATCTATTGATGATGATGTTGATGATGACGACGACGAAGACGACGACGACAATGATGATGAGATGATGATGATGATGATGATGATGTTGATGATGATTATGGTGATGATGATGATGATGTTGGTGATGATGTTGATGATGATGTTGATGATGATATTGATGATATTGATGATGATGATGGTGTTGATGATGATGATGTTGATGATGATGATGATGATGATGAGGTGGTGATGATGATAATAATGTTAAATTCATGAGAATTGCAATGCTTATCGATACTGTTATGTATTTATGTATTTAGCTTCTAGTGTCGACTAGGGTGTCTATGAGGGAGACTTGGTCATTGTGTTTTCTTTCCCAGTAGTAAAAGAAATCATGGGGCACGAAAAGAGATGCGAGCGATTACAACTTTACGACTGTTTTGTTTACAATAGTTTATTAGTATTTTCCTTGTAGTGCACAATATTAAATAGAGCTTCAGTTACTGTGTAAGAATAAATTAACAATGTAATGTCATGGGTGACAAATTACTCCTTCATTTTCGCACGAAATTTCAGCGTTAATTTCTAATTTCACCTTCAAAAATTCAGGTTCGAAATTACAAAATTGCCATGGCAAAGTTTGGCGCGAAATATAAACACGTCATAAGCCCTCGATCGATTGAAAGTGTAATTTACTTGCTACGATCAGCAACGTCGAAAGCATCATGTGTGAATCCTGTCGGGGACTCAGATTTTTTCTCATCCTCGTGGCAACATTTCCTCTTTAATTTATCATTTATTCACCGGGCTACAAATTTAGCATGTTTCATTTATCACACGAATGAAAATTAACTTAATCAGAAATCCAGTGGTCTTATTTTCATCTCGGTCCTCTTCAGGGAGTAGTCATATCCCCTCCAGTGTACCCAATTCACACCATCAGCATGGGGAGAGGGATTTGTGTGACGATAAATGCCATTCAGGTTGGAATGATGACAGTTATGGTACCACCAAGCTCCGTGAAATCCCCCAGCACATCCAAACTTGTTTTTATCTCGAGTAGAAAATTGTTGACCGTGATGACTAGAGAGAGAGTCACCAGCCGTTCCTGAGATATAAAAGTAAAAAAATGAGCAGCTGGTCATATGGAGTAGCGAGAGGCTTCCAGCCTTAAAACAAGCACTTTATAATTTAGGTCATGTCGTATTTGGTAAAAAAAAGTCAATCTAAGATGCTGTGAGAAAGCAGAAGATGATAAAACGTAACAATTATTCGCCACAGGCGAAGTGAACATTAGTGACTATTTACCGAGACGACATTGAGGTAAACATTCACTCGATTGGGTTATAGGGCGAAACAGGAAAGCGACGAAAGGAGCAAGCCCAGAGCAGTCTAGGGCGAGCGGAGCGTGTCGCGGTCGAAAGTTTTTTGCGCTCGCCGAGAGCTTGTTCACAGGCAAACAATCGTTTCAATGCAATTTCCAGAGCTGAATAATAAGAAATACAAAATAACAAATCAAACATAAAATCATAGACAGTTGTTTATTTGTAGTTTGCATACCGAATGAGATGCTATGACAACGATTTAGGCGGCAGTGAAATAGACAAAAGAAAAGTGGCATGGAGAGACATGGAGAACAATTTATTCAGCAGCCGTCCTCAACGGGTTGTAAAAATGTGAATTGATGAAGACGTTAAGGCGGAAAAGTCATAAAGTCAATAGTCATAAAGCTGATACAATTGCTGCAGCTGTTAGCTGTTGGCTAAAAAGGCAACACAAAGCTGTCAAAAATATGTCAAAACCAACAAAACGTTTAGCGAGTGACAAAAGTTCGCTTTACGCCTCACAAATCTTCTTGATCTGAATGTCCAATATTTGTACTCGTATAGTGTCGACCTCTCGGATCCTTTTGAACACGGGAGAATCAGCGACTGAATATTCCACCGATGTTGGCTCCTGCAAACAGTGTCTGGGTTTGCTGACTTTGCTGGCCTTGTAGCTAACGTTACATAGGAACAAGCAACTTTTAGTATCAGGAGGATCTGTCCGGTAATTAACTTTTGTTGGTTCTCAGTTCTGTCTATTCAAAGAGCACTTCTTTCAGAAGCTTGAAGAACAAGTTCACTTCGTACTAATTTGTTTTCTCCACGGTGTTTTCTTGCTTTTCATCCGCGATGAATTCTTTGCTGCTTTGGTCTGACAGAAGTTGAATCTCAAGACTGTTTGCTTGTTCCAAAAGTTCGTTATCGGACAGTTTATCGGAATAAGGTGGTATCTTGATGATGTTTTCTCGTTGTTGACTTCTGGTAAAGTTGCTAAAATCTTCATTTGTTAAGAGTGTTGACTTTCGTTCTGTGCTTTAGAAGTAAGCTTGTAACTGAAGTGCTGCATCGGACAGTTCGCTAGGATAGCAAAATTCGCTGTCAAAATGTTCATTTTAACTCATTTGGAAGAAAACAAAATTTTGCGGCAACAAAATTTTTCTGTCATTATAATCCATCAAATATTTTCGCATTCGCGCGATTGGCCTAAACGCGTACTTGACTAAATATGCCCCCATCTCAAATATGGGAATATCCGAGTGTTTTTCCCCAATTTTAAAAACATCCCGCGTTTTAGCGAAAATACATGTATTTGAAGGTTATTAAACACCATAGCTTCCTTCGACATTACCTGTTCCTCAAAGCTCGCATCGCTTCTCCGACAGATAATGTCCGCGTACAAGTACCCGATCCATCAAATATTTTCGCTGGCGTGCGATTGGTCTAAACGCGTCACGTGACCGAATATTCCCCAGCTGAAACTGGGAATATCCAAGAATATTCCCCAATTTTCCAAATTGCGCGCGTTGCGAAAAAGATTTGAAAAATAATAAACACAATAGCCTCCATTTGGGGCGAAAATATGCTCGGATATTTGTCCTTGGGCATTATCTGTTACTCGAAGCTCGCAGTTTTCCTCGAGCTACGCTCTCGGAAAACTGTCCGCTTCTCGGAACAGATAATGTCCTCGGACAAATATCCGAGCATATTTTCGCGCCAAATGGAGGCTATTGTTTTGTTTTGTTTTTTTTTAACTCGCATAGACTAACATCACGTTTTTAGTAGGGACATACGCGTTTTTCCCGGCCCTGCCTGACTTCGACTCGTGCTGCCCTCATACGGGATCTTTTATTGTCATGGTTTTTCAAAGAAATAGCATAGGACGTCGTACGGGTCATTTGATAACACGCCGTAATCCAAGCGTTTCGATAAAAATTAATCATTATATCCAACTCTTGAGTTCACCTCTGGAAACTATACTTATTATAACTTACATAAACTGTTCCAAAAAGTTGTTTTGAATGGTCTGTTCTGGGGATTTCACAAAGTAAGGGCATTGTTAGCCAATGGTACTTTCGTTCCCCAATTTTCTTGCCATTTTTTCTTTTGACTAAGGATGATTTCCCGTCCGTACTGCGCAGTCTGGGAACCGTAATGTTTATAAACATTAAAACTCTCACTCGATGGAATGCGAATCGATGTTATACGCTACGAACCAGATACCTTATCTTTGAAGCCTTTCAAATTCTTTTTCCAACAGCTTCATTGATTTTTACAGTTGTTTCATCAAGTGACACGAGAAAGAACGAAACATAAAGCTTCGGGTCCATAATGGTGGTT
The DNA here is from genome assembly GCF_042242905.1 of Orbicella faveolata. NCBI lineage: Eukaryota > Metazoa > Cnidaria > Anthozoa > Scleractinia > Merulinidae > Orbicella > Orbicella faveolata. Next base: position 20,291,936 of record NW_028301558.1, read on the forward strand.
GACATGAAACTTTGAATTTATTTCATGTAAGTAGTTGCGAAATGTTCTCATTTCATGTTGTCTTACATTAAACAAAACAAAAAACGTAAACAAACTCTCGAGAGTGCGCAGTACGGACTGGAAATAATCTTTAAAGAAGATAAGAGAAACATTTTAAAAGAAATATAAACGCTAGCGCTAGTAGATGACGTTTTGGCTTCATCTTGCTGTCATTATCAAATGCGTACTAGTTAGTCGTACTATTCAAATACATATTTTTTCCCGTTTATGTTCGTTTTTAATTCATCTGCAGCTCAAATGAAACCTATACTTGTCAAATCTCTTTTCTTCCACTCGAAGAACATAAGGACAATAAGTCACACGCTGAAACAATCAAGTATCAAAAGTCTGCGTACGAGCCAAGTGGCCAATCAGACCGGAGCTTACCCCGGTTTCTGCGGCATGAAGCGACTAGGAGTATTTCTTCTCCCCTTTGGATAGGATGCTAGTCCATCGCAGGGTTACCACCAGCATTAAGTTCGCCGGTAGTCATTTATACACATGGGCGGAGAGAGGCACTGTGAGAGTAAATTTCCTTACCCAGGAACACAACGCGATGTACCCGGCCAGGGCTAGAACCCAGACCGCTCGATCCGGAGACGTGCGCGCTAACCATGAGGCAACCGCGCCTCCCACATCAAGCTGCATGATAAAGTTTTTCAGTGCCTGTTTAACAGTCTGAAGTGCAGTTTTTTTTTTTTTTTACAGCGCAAGACAAAATAACAAAAATCTTCATACCTGAGTACGAGCCGAGGTTCAGCCTGTACAGGTCATTCTCATTCTTGACACCAAACTTGTTATACTCGGAATAAGCAGTGTTGCCTTCAAAGTCTTCCAAGTCTACACGTAGCATGCTGTTATTATCTGATGTCAGGCGGTGAATTTTGTCCAGTCCGAGCCAAAATTCACCATTCAGATCACCGAAACCAACTTTGTAATCGCTCCAGTAAAGGTAAAAATCGACAGAACCGTCCAGTCTCTTCTGGAACACTGTCCATCCCCCACCGGCTGTTGTTTGGTCACAAAACACATCAAAGGCAGGCAGATTATCAGGTTTAATGGTGTACACACCGTCTTTTCTTTCACCAGATTTGTGAATTTCAGCGCAGTTGTAAGCTAAATGAAAAGGGAATTAAACAATCTCGTCTGAAAACCATGCTGAAAGTTAAAGATGTCTCGATACAGTTTGTTTCTGGACCATACCAAGCATTTTCAAATAGCTTTTTCATAGTCTCTTTATCTGATCAATTTGAAAATTTCACCAGTGATTAGAAATAGATTGAAATTTGGTATTTTTTTAAGATAATCGATGGAAACGGTATATGAAAAATTGAAAATCGGTGAAACATGGTTTTTTTGGTCGAACAAGATATGATATGAAAAAGCTAATGCCTATGCTATAGACTATGGTGTATTGCAGAAGTAGAACATACAAGAATAAAAAAAATATATGTTTACTGGCTCAAATGTATTGCAAAGACATTTTAAGCGGTAACACTTTTTGCATCATGATAGTAAATGAAGTGACAGTTGAACACTATTTTGATGACATTAAGTTAAATATAAACGGCAAAATGCTAAGTTTTTGTTGAAAGCAAGAAAGTTTTGCTCGCTTTCTTCAGTTTTTGCGATCTCAAGAGCGACACTTTTTCTTTAGATCTCTCCTACCATTATTTTCGGGATTTTTTTTTTTATTTTGACTTCTTTTTCAAAAATCAGCTCGATAGATTTTTTCTGAAGTGTTAGTAATGCGTGCGTGACTGATACACACTGTTTTATTCCAAAGTCTTATTTATAACTTTTTTCTGCATTTTGCACCACGGTGGGGTGCAATACACAATGACAAGCAGAATTTAGCATACTTTTATATCCGTGAATTTGTAAAGCAATACACCACCCCTTTCCTTATCATAAAGGGTTCCAGTGAATCAATGATAATCAAACTTTGGGATAAAATTATCTGCATTATCAAGCATGAGTGGTCAACGTTTCAAAACTATGCTTCGAGCCGTTTTCTAAAATTTGAAGAAATGCTCAACATGCTAAACAAATATTAGAGTTGGAGTGATCGTAACAAAAAGTCCCGTTCTCAGCGGATCGCGAAGAACAAGTAGGTAGTTGCTATAAGTAGTTGCATAAAAATCTTATTTATGCATAAATGGTGTAATATAAATATAGATGTGGCCCGCCTAGATTAGCCCAGGCTACCTGCGGGTTCGCGCTGTTGCTATTGTCAAGCTTTTTTAACTTAATGTGAATATATTTTTGTAACATTGTAAATGTGCGAGTCATAATAAAGTAGTAGTAGTAGTAGTAGTTGTTGTTGTTGTTGTTGTTAAACAAACATTTCTTGGCTTGAAAACATCTTCGATATACTTTTTGGTGTTATTTGAAGTAATTTCATCAAGACAAAGTGTTCCACTGTTCTTTCGTTTACTATTATAATTTTCTCGAGATCAGACATGCAGAATTTTCTTTTTATTCTTGTATATTCTTCCTGCCGTACACCATAGTATAAAGCATTGGTATTTAAGAAATAGAAAACCGCGTTTTCTATCGAGGCTACGCTACTCACTATCTATTCTGTTGCAGAGAGTGCGTAGCCTAGCAGTGTGTCCTTGCTAATAAACTGGTGGTCGCTTCTAAGCGTTTTCGAAGCATCGGTGAAGAGGATTTAGATAAAGTTTTGAACGGCTAGTAGAATTATACTAAGAATAAGTTATAGTTCTAGTTCTAGTTGATTCGGGCTGCGCCCTCGGCGACTCTCACCTGATAGAACTCTTGAGCTCATAATCTAATTGTTAAATAGAAACACGATTGGAAGTTTGAGAGAATGAGAAATGTTGTGGAAACACTAGCCTGCGAACGTAGACGTATTTCCGGCTATCACTTGGTTCCGCCGAAAAATAACGTCTGCGAACACGAGCCAGAAAACGATTTCTGTGACGTAGGAATTCTAAGCCAATCACAGTTTAGCTCAAATAACCCCAGAACTACTGCGCGAGGTATTCGCTGCGAGGAGCGCTCGAGTTTCATTCTATCATGGAATCTGATTGGCCAAGGAGAAACAAAAGTCATTACGTCACAGAAATCGTTTCCTGGCTCGGGTTCGCAGACGTTATTTTTCGGCAGAACCAAGTGACAGCCGGAAATACGTCTGCGTTCGAGGCTATGGAAACACGAGCCGACAGGCTGGTTCGAGCAAATCCACGTTTTATGGATTTTCAGTTTGTTTGTTTATCGTTTCATGGAAATATCAATTGCCTTAAGAAATACGATTAAGGAAACACCGACAGAAACTGATTGAAGAAGCTTTGTGTGGTCCAGAAAGGACTGTATCGAGACACCTTAATTAATATGGCGCCCAGTTTGTTCCTGGGTGGCTAGTCCGAATGATAGTGTAAAGTATACCAGTGAATAATGTTTTCCTCGTACTCCGATAGGCTTAAATCCCTCGGTTTTTCCCCCTAGGCTATTTTACATCGGAATTAGAGGCCGCTGGAGCTCTCATCTGTATGTTAACAGGAACACAGGTAACAATACTAACACGAGCCAAAAGGCTTTTCGCAACAGTTGGTCGGGTGACTTATAGTTCTAAATTTTTTTAAAGCTAAATGAATTTCAGAACTGCAAAGAGCATGTTTTGAATAGCCGGAAAACCAAATTTTAGTCCAATGCCATGTAAGGTGGAGATTTAATGACGATTTGAATATCGCAAATAATAGACGTTTTTCTATGGGAGCAAGGAAGCTTTGCCCTCCAGAAACCATTTCCGTTATTAATCACTACAAAATGAAGCTCCTGGCGTATAACAATTGGAAATAGAAAGAGTGTAAAATATTAGGACGAATTGAAAATTCTAGGCTCTTAAACTGTAAAGCAGAAATTTAATGGCAGTTTGGGTTAGCAAAAATTACAAGGATTTGTTTAGAAAACCACTGAGGCGTGACTGGAGGACGAAGCGTCTTTTTCCCATACAAATCCTTCTGACGTCTATAAAAATTCCGTCTTAAAGGATTTTACCCAGAAAATTTGCGTGCACGCTTATTTGCAAATTTTCTTCATATTTCTGATAACAATATGCACTACCGACGACTAAATCAGGGTGTTCTTGAAAAGCATGTCAGTGACCACCTTATGCAAAAAGCCTATTACATTTAGTGGTGTTTAAAAGAAGGAGATTTTAATTGTTTCAAATGTTCTAAATATACCTGTGCTTTCATGAATGATTGTATAATTATTTTTTTTGTCTTGAAGATTGTCCAGTTATATTCCCTGCGTTCTTTGCTTTGAACATATATTGTAATAGTACAGTGTAGTTGGACTGAGTCAGGGAGTTTTTGTTATCGTGGCGGTCAATTTTTCTTTTGTCCGAGAAATCACGACTGGTGCATCTTTTGAATTAATCCAGTACGCCGAGCTACCTCCAAAGTAGGGTCAGTGAGATACTCTACAAAAGATGTAGCAGATGGTTTTCATTTATCGCAGCTTGTTTGGGCTTAAACGAAAATACCGAGCACGAGCGACCATCTCCTGCAAATCCTTCCTTACAAGTACAGTTATGTCCGCCGACAGTGTCGGTGCAGTTTGCATTTACGTCACAGCTATGGCTTCCTTTGTTACATTCATCGGTATCTACAACAGAAATGATACTTTCTGTATGTTACGTTTAAAAGTTGACGTAGATCGTGGAACTCCAGTTATCAGTTCTGCCTTTAACACGTTGAAGTAAAGTCAATTTACCTGAACACGAGCGACCATCTCCAGCAAATCCTTCCTTACAAGTACAGTTATGTCCGCCAACAGTGTTGGTGCAGTTTGCATTCACGTCACATTCATGGTTTCCAGTGATGCATTCATCGATATCTACGATAGAAAATGATAATTTGATACGTTTCAAAGTTGACGTTAATCGGGGAACCCCAATTATAAGTTCTAACCTTAAAAAATTGAAGTATAAAATCAATTTACCTAAACACGAACGACCATCTCCGGCAAATCCTTCTTTACAAGAACAGTTATGTCCGCCAACAGTGTTGGTGCAGTTTGCATTCACGTCACAGTCATCGTTGCCGGTGATACATTCATCAACATCTACATTGCAAACGATTAAAAAAGAACTTTTTTAACTTTTGGTATAAAGTTAATGAAAATGTTGTATACTCTGAGAGAAGTGCAGGACTTAAGGTGGCTCAACAAAGTTTTAGTGCGCGGAAGGGTTACCAGAATAAACAACCTGGTGTTGATACAGAGATCATTTTATCTGCTCAATGCCCACGTTATCTGAGCTATTTTTCATTATAATTGAACACAGTGTATCGATGGTTTTAGTCTTTAAGGTGGCTCAAAACAGTTTTCTTTTCTTTTTTTTTTTTGAGATTTATAGAACTAGACGCGATTTTTTAGGCTTGGAACTGAACTGTTTGAATGGCTGTGTTACTTTTTAAGGTATCTCTCCACTGTACCTTTCATTGTGTTGAAGTCATAAATAAGGTTGTAATGTTCTGTTGCATAGCAAAAACTTGACCCACTTTTTACCATCAGTTGCATGTACAGTGGAACCTCGATTTAACGAACCTCTATTTAACGAAGTCCTCGATATAACGAACGATTTTCTTCAGCCCGGCCAAAATTACAGTAAAATGTATGAAGCAAAACCTCGATATAACGAACCTCGATATAACGAAATCCTCGTTATAACGAACACAATCCAGACGCCCAAACGTAAAATATACCTCGATATAACGAATAAATGTCAACATGTGACGAAAGATGAATGCAAAACAAACTAACAAGGATGACATTTCTTTAATCCTGTAACACGAGGGCAACAGCCCATTACAGCTGTTTACATAATTTCATACAAACATATAAAAGCATCTACATTTCGACTTTATCCTCTTTGTCTTTTATGAGTTCTATTAACTTCTTTATCTTTGATGGCTTCTTGTGGTCAAAGGAATAAATTGCTGGAATTTCGAGTCAATGCCCTTATTTCTTCGTTTACCAGCCACTTCCACTGATATTTGCCCTCCGTGCTTTAAAAATAAATGGAAGACACGTGAAAGTGTCAATGGCACATGGCCCACGGTCTGAAGCGTCCCTTCTGTCCCTTCCTGGTCTTGAACCCGTTTAACGGCAACAGCATGGGTGTCGTGTGGGTTGTCAGGCTCGTGCTGCAGAAAATATAGATGTAAAATCACTCAGTTTGCTCATAACCTGTCAAAACTACAAACGATTCCTTTTAAGGGCTTACCTCACAATCCAGAACTTCACCAACAGCTGCATCCCAGATATCTTTATACGCATGGTAGCCTCGAATACAAGATCGAAAAGAATATGTTATGTTGCTCATTGCTGTCTGTTTTAAAACTCAACAAGTCGCTTCACCGTTTCGCTACCTGTCGCTAGTTTCACGGTGAATAGCGAGAGACCTTCAATTTCCTGTGGAAGTTGACATGATACCCTGTTGAGCAATCAAAAGGTGTTAGATTCCAAAAATTCTAGCACGTCCTGCAATACCTCGCCGTGTTTTGTGCCGTTATATCTCTGTTGAATCGGGCACTTTTCATCGAAAGCAGTTTATATTGTCCTATGGCAAGCCTAGAGAGTGCAGCAGAAGAAAGCGTAACAGTTCCCGTTCCTAGTGCTTCCACATCGCGGTCGCAGTCCAAAAAAAAAAAGAGACCAAGAAGAGAAGGGTGCTGACATTGGAAGAGAAATATAAACTGGTTAAAGCAATCAAGGATGGGGAGAAAAACACTGTCGCTGCAAAGCGTTTTGATCCTCCTTTGTCTCAGTCTACAGTCTCGACCATTATGAAGAAAAAGGATGAGATTATTAGTGCCTATGAAGGAGGATTCTTCACAGACAAACGAAAGAAGATGAAGCAGGCGACTTTTCCAGATCTTGACAAAGCACTGTCTGAATGGTTTCGGAAGGTTCGAGGTATGAACATCCCAGTTAGTGGAACGCTGCTGCAAGAAAAAACCCTGTATTTTGCACAACAGTTAGGGTATGAGAACTTCAAGGCAAGTAATGGCTTTCTAGAAAAATTCAAGGAAAGACAGCGAATTACAGGCCAAGCTGTATGTGGTGAAGAGAAAAGCGTAGATCCTGATATTGTCGAAAATTGGAGCGAGCGTCTCCCGGATATTTGCCGCAGCTATAACATGAAGGATCGTTTCAATGCTGACGAAACAGGATTTCTGTGGAAAGCTACCCCTACTCAAACGCTTAACCTGAGAGGAGAAAAGTGCACCGGTGGTAAGAGAAGTAAAGATCGCGTGACAGTCCTTGTGGCCTGCAACCAGGATGGCACAGAGAAGCTACCCCTACTTGTGATAGGGAAATATGCCAGACCCAGGTGTTTTAGGAAGGGTAACATGAACTTGCTCCCCGTGACCTATGAGTCTCAAAGAAAAGCCTGGATGGACAGCGTTTTGTTTGAAAAATGGGTCCGTCAAATTGACCGACGAATGAGAGTAGCAAACCGCCATATTCTGTTATTTTTAGATAACTGTACTTCACATGTTATTGTCAATGGCCTGACAAACACAAAGCTCATCTTCTTTCCACCTAACTGTACAAGCAAGCTTCAACCGGCAGACCAAGGCATAATCCAGAACCTTAGGGTAAATTATCGCAAGACAATGATCAGGCGGATGTTACAGTGTTTAGATGACAATAAACCTGTCAAAGAAATCGACCTCAAGGATGCTGTCTTTATGATGGCCAAAGACTGGGACAAGGTAAGCACCACGACAATCAAAAACTGCTGGAAAAAAGCAGGATTCCCAGGTGAAGTAGCGGAGCCCTCACACGATCCTTTTGAGTCAGACGAGGAAGATGAAGATACCAATGAAACTGGTGTCGGTCTATGGGGAAACATTACCCACCATTTTCCCTCTCTTGCAGAGATATCATTCAGTCACTTTGTATCCCTTGATAACAATGTCGTAACCGAAAGCCAACCGACGGAGGAAGATGTAACACGGGAAGCCCTGAAGGCAGTCCAAAACGTGGAATCGATGAGTCATGAGGAAGAAGAAGATGAAGGAGATTCAGACGCAGACATCTCTATAGTGGAGCCAAAACCACTTAGTTTGGTCGAAGCTAGCGAGGCTGTGACAGGGCTTCGCAATTTGATTTTGTCATTCGACAAGACAATTGCAAAAGAAAAGGAATTTCTGCGCTCCCTTTCTTCTATGGAAGATACATTCCTACGAATGGCAACAAAACCACAGAGACAATCTTCACTAAAAGAATTTTTTGATTAAGAGTCCTAATTGGACTAGAACAGTGTTAAAATTGTTACCGTTTTGTTTAATACCATGTTCATTTTTCTTAAACGGAGGACGCATTTTTTACTGATGACAAAAAAACCTCCATTGGAAGTAATCTTTTATTAGCGTCTCAATATAGATGTGTATTTATGTTTTTTTATATGTAGTTTTAAGCAGTTTTGTTTGCCTGTGCAATTTCTAAGTGCCGTAGCTATGCACATATCTGTACAGTACATAGCTACATAGACACTAAAGAAAGAGTGCTTATTAGTAATTGTTCAGATCCAGAAATGCTGGGTAGTGCTACGTAACACCGATGAAAATTAATTATTAACTAATCTCGATATAACGAACATTTTGGCTGTTTTTCCGAAAATTCGTTAAATCGAGGTTTTCGATTTAACGAACCCTCGATATAACGAACAAATTTCCCCAGTCCCTTGGCACTTCGTTAAATCGAGGTTCCACTGTATCTTAACAACTAAGCCGGTGACGTCATGTTTTTTTTTTCTTAAAACCTTTTTATTAGCCACAGAAGGAGAAACAGGGAAAAATTTCCAAGTTGGAAAGATTCCACTCCACAATTTTTGTGGATCAGTTTTTTAAAATATTAGTTTCGTCGATAAGGAATTTTTTGTGCGCGTTCTACGCACAAATTAAAATTTCGACTTTGCAAGATCGCCCCTTGCGCATGTGTGATGGCGGTCCGCTGATCAGTAGGCCTCGTGCCGCCACGTTTGTTTTGAGTTTTGCAAACTTTAAATCTCGCGCGGTATCTCGCGACCCCTCGGGTGATCGCGTGATGCCTCGCGCTGATGCGCGTGTTAGAGCCTAGGCTTCTCAGCGAAATATTACAGTTTTGAGCCACCCTAATTACAAAGGTATGTTACAAAACGTAACGATACAAAGATCCCAGCAATTCCCAGATTTTCTTTGTTACCCAAACAAACCAGTTAGAGCGCTTGTGTAGTAAAAAAAAATTGAAATTTAACAGGGGAAATTCTAGATATTCCAGTTATCCTTCAACAAGGGGTAATTAAAAATCCCGGTGTTAAACTATTATTAAAGTAGTGTCAACTCTTGAGCATCGTTACGAGCTTGTTGCATGCGAATGATGAAGAAAATCTAATGTCTAGATTTTCTGCAAATAAATAAAAGCAATTTTAAAGGCCCATTTACATTTATTTATGTCGCCACGAAGGGCACACACGTCAGCTTAACTATCAGAAAACTGAAGTGTGTGTCGTTTACTTGCGTTTTGCCATTTTCGATCGATGACTAAAGGATTTAGGGTTTTTGAGAAAGGTGAATGAAACACAAGTATCAAAAACTGTGTTCGGCCATTTTAAATTCTATATTAAACAAAGATGCAGACAACAACATCCAAACCCAAGCTATCCCCAAAATAGCACAGAAGTGACGTGAAAATGATTGTCAGTTACCTTGTAAGTTCATGTCACAATAAACCAAAACTGCCGTTCCATTCGCAGTTGGATCCAGCCAGTACTTGCTGCTAATGGTTTCTTTTCCTTCGCTTGCCTTTATTTCCTGACACGAATGCGCTGGGAGCTCCGGAATGGAACCTAGAGGAGCTTGGATCCAAAATATATATTTTACCGATTATACTGTGGTTTCTATTATGTTAACAAAGTAATTCTGCTTCTGATATGAAAACTGAAAATGAGTAACTTTATTCAGTGAACTTCACGGGATGAAATTTGCTAAAATGCTGCAAATAGGGCCAGCTAGCATTTGGCAGAGTGTTAGCTAGATATTCTTACCTAAGAAAAAAGCTTTCAAAGCTAAAATCGTTCACGAACATTAAACTTTCGGCATGCCATTGGAATTTCAGGCGTAACTATATGTTGCTTTTTTTCTCCACCATGTACGTTTGAAAGATCTCATTTAAGCATTTAGAACTTGAAATCCTCAGCGAAAAGTCGATAAAACGATTTAGCTTCTTGCATGACGCCCGTCTCTCGAAAACGTCTTTGCTTTGGCTCCCTAATCTTTTTGTACATACCCCTTCCCATCAAGCGTCTTATGTAAGACCGGGCCGGGTCTGAACGGAAATTTTTCGGTCTTGCCTCCCTGGTGCGGGTATTCAGTTCGCACGACTTTTCCCTTTCAACGAAGTTGTAGCTTTGACACTTGATTTCTGTTTCACAGCTGATATCACACCCGTGAAAAGCTTTAACCAGGAATTTTTTAAAGACGAATCCTTGTAGAGCCATTCCATTTATGCTCCGTTCCTCTCTGCATTGCTCACCAGCAGATCCGCAGTCCATAAAGAAGCCCGAGGGGAGGAAAATTAACAAACATGGAACACTCCACAGCATTTTTAAGCTCTTTCAATCTTGTTACTGTGAACAGATAAACACAAACAAATATCAAACAGCTAATTTTGGGAAAGACATTCACGAAACTCAAGGCATCGTTGAATTGGTAATCTTGACCAAAAAATGAATAAGTCTACGACGGAAGCTATTCCTTAGCTCTTAACGTTGATTAGTATCTGTAGATTAATCCAAGCCATGTTAATGAGTCTAATTCGACCAGTGAATGGCTTAACACAAAACGAGAGAGAGAGAGAGGAAAAACACAATAATTATCCACCGAACGAAACTTTAGATTTAAATTGCAATAACCATAATTACTTACATTAATCTTACACCTTGTGCCACTTACAATACAAGACTAACAATACTTACATTTCTTAAATACAGTGTGGGTTACTTACTAACTATACAGTACTCGGCTAAGAATTCAATACATAACGTTACTTGCAGGAACATAAAACTACTCAAGTTACTTAAAATACCGATAGTTAACTGCTAATTATAAACAATTATTGGATGAAGCTTTTGTGATATCCACAATAATCAAGGTCGAGGTAAGTGTTATCAGCCAAAGCCGAAAGCTGTTGCTGATAACACTAACCGAGACCTTGACTATTTCGGATGTCACAAAAACCGAATCTAATAATTGTTTTATTATACATTGTTTTAAAGAAAATAACGACAAACACATTATCGCACCGAATGCAGTTTATTTTCGACAAGCCATGTTCTTACTTCGCTGTCTGTGAACTTGACATTGTCCTTGGAAATCATGCATTGCGCACGCAACCTACAGATTATTCATATTTATAGAAAAGCAATGTCTGAGAGGAAGGAAAGTGACAAAAAAAGTTATAAACAAGAGAAACGTTCAATTTTTTGTCGTTTTATCAAAAAAACAAAAAAAAAAGAAAAGGCTTAAAAGTTTCAAAAAGTGAAACATTTTCATTGCTTCTGCAAAGCAAGATGCAAAATCTCGCAAGTAAAACAGAATAAAGCTGATAGCCTGAAGTGTCAGACCTCAGGCCAAAGACGACAAGATGGTAAAAGCTTGGTTTTCACCACGACACACAGTAAACACAGCTACAAGCATAAGCATAAGCATAACCGTAGCGAGTACGCCCGCAGCAAAAGCATGAGCACAAGCACACGGTAGTGAGGACGCGCACAACACAAGCATAAGCACAAGCACAGGCAGAACAAAAGTTTTTGTTGTTCTTTGCTTGTGCTTGTGGTTTTGTCAAGAGAAAACGCGCTGCTGTTAGATGAGAAGCACAAGCATAAGCGAAGGTCCATTATCTTGTTTTACTGTATCGAGGAGGTATAGAACCGAAAATGAGGCAAATATTCCTTCTGTACATGCCTGAGTGCTTATGTTTGTGTTGTGGGTGTTCTCACTATTGTTGTGCTTATGCTTATGCTTATGTCGTAGTGAAAACCAGGCTTAAGGGTGTCGTCGTTTATGAAGAAAAAAGAAACCAGAACTTACGATGCTCCAGAAGCAATGAGGTGTTTCCAGAAAAGTTCAATTTATTTGCAACAGAACTAGAAGAGATAGGAGGAGTTTTAGATTTGTTTTGTTTAAGTGTCCTACTGATGCCGTCTTTTTAGCGGTCTTGTATGCGTTATGCTAGTTGAAATTACGAGCTTCTATAAGGATAACCTTACTCCTTTTCTCCTGACTAGAAATTTCACGAAGTTCTCAAGACCCTCACCTTGAGAGAGTGACTTTTCTGAACCATCGAGAATGAAAGTTGTGTGCCGGGTCATTTAATCTCGATGTCCTCGACCAATAAACCTTCTATTTTTTCATGTCTTCGGATTGCTGCCAGACTTTTGCCTGACAGAAATAGAATGAGACGGTAAGGAGAGAGAGGGCAACCTTACCAGACACCCCTCTGAACCGAAAAGAAGTTGCTAGTCCAATCGTTTGTCATAATACAGCTTTCCTTATTGTTAAAAAGATAGAAAACAATGAAATGGCCAAATCCGAAAGAGGGAAGTGATTTTTTTTTTTTTTTTTTGTAGAAAAGGCCATTCCAATATGTCAAAACCTCTCTCAATGTCAAGGAAAAGTAGAAGTCTGGGGACTTTTATGACAGTGGTGAAATTAACAAAGCTTTCAATTGCACATATGTCCAATCCTATAAACCGTCCCAGAATTAGGTTAGAGAGGCAGTCTGGTTATAGTTTGTTACTTTGTGCAGATGGCTCTTCAAGCAGATTGCAATCACTTTTGTGGCTTTCTTGTAATCAGAGTTTAAGTACGTGAGCCCTCTCCAGTTTTAAAAGTTCTTTGCTCTTCTTGGGAATAAGTTTTATTCTATCCCATGTTTGAGATACGGACAGCTGGCCGATCTCGAATCCGTAATTTAAAGCTTTTAGCGGTGGTCTGGTTAGCTTCACTCTGAGAAGGTTTGGTTAAACTTCGACAGAAAAACATCTGTTTCCGGGTCTTTGTTTTGGTTTCATATCCTTCAGAAAAAAGTAAAAAGATCCTTGAAGACAAATTCGCATTGGTGAAGGATTTCCTTATCTGTGACTGTAAAGTCCTATTCATTTTTCTTTAATTATAAGCGACTGACTTTTCCCTGTCTAAAATGTAGTTTTTGCCATCGGGCTCCCGATCTCAACGTAACACTTTTTGCTATAATTTCTTCCCTCAAGTTTTGACTGTAGCAGATATTTTTTTCTGTGTCGCTCAGGCCAGTCGTATTTCTTCTGATTCTTTTTGACATCCCGATATTTCTTAAAAGGATGGCCTCTCCAGACTTCGTTTTGCAGTTTTTAGCTGTTTCATATGAAATCGATTTTCTCTAACTTTCATTTTGATCATAATCCAGAGCAGGCCAGATCAATTTAGTTGTCAGACCGGTATTCGCTTTTTGTGTGGTAAATTAACGCAGTTATTTTAAATAGGTTCAAATATTCCTCCCCTTTAAGGAGCGAGGTGTTAAGCTTACAAAAGCCTCTTCCCTTTGGGTTGTGGTGTAGTCCTTTTAAAGAAAAAATTAAGGAAAATAATCCGTGATACAGGAGGATACAGGTGAGACTAGCCGTTCAGAGAACGCATCTTGCAATAAGCTGCCGCAGCGGTTGTCGTCATTAGTACTAGTTCAGAAAATGGTTAGCTAACGGCACCATGTCAGTCAACAGATAACGGACTGCAAAAGCGTGTGAGATTTTTTCGATGTTTGTATCGGTCCTGTTATTGAACTAGAGAAGGCTTAAGAGTCAAAATGCTCGAAATATCAAAAACAGCCTCCAACACATTTTGGCGCATTGATAATCGAGGAATATTTTGGTCCAAGTTTCGTAAAAATCCATCAGATCTACGAACCAAGGGAATCCGCGCAAAAACAAGGCCCGAGTTTTCGGCTCCTAAAATTTTTCACGCTTATCACACCTCATTAAAAAGGTTTTTAAAAAGTGGGTGTCTTTCAGAAGATCTTTCGTACTCAAGTTGCTTTAAAACCTTAGAACAGTACATAAACGAGATTTGATCAGAGATTTGATCTATTGATTACCGCTCGCTAACCTTCATCTACAAAATTGACAATGTTTGCGGAACTGAATTACAATCTGCGCCATGTCAATCAGCAGGTGATGGGCTAACGGACTACAAAAGTGTGTGATTTCTATTCTCTACTAGGAAAATCGATATTGAACTAGATGAATAACGAATAGATAATTTGTCGATCTTCGTCGCCTAAGAAGGCCTATTCAAATGTAATTTTTGGCGGCTTTAAATCATTATTTTAGCTACACAGTGAGCCAAATAAGGTCTGCAGTCTAAAATAGGTCTGCTGTTACCTTACCTTTTAGGAACACAGCTTCAGACTATTTCTTGGCACACATTCTACGATACAGGAGAGAACTAGCTCAGAACACGCATCGCACAATAAACTGCGGCTGCCTTTCAGAAAATCTTTCGCATTCATGTCGCTTTGAGCGAAAACGTAGAAGAGCATTAAAAATCCGTTCAGGTAATTAAATAAAGAGCCAAAAGAACTAATTATTTTAAAGATTTGCATGATCTATTGGTTACTCAGGTTACTGCGCGCAAGCCTTCAAACGCAAAGCTGACAATGTTTGCTCCTGTTCGTACGCGCCACCAAATTACAATCTGCACTATGTCAATCAGCAAATGACAGATTACAAAATTGTGTAGTTCAATTGTTTTTTTCTATTTTGAATTAAACTGATAGAGTATTTATTGGCGCTCTTCGTCACCTGAGAAGGCCTAAGAGAGGAGGTATTTGAAATATCAAAAAAGTCTCCGACATTTTTTGGCACATTGATAATCAAATAATGTTTTGGTCAAGTTTCGCCGGTTAAAATCCGTCAAATCTATTATACATGTAAGTGCGTTGTGGTCAGAGAAAACTGGCAGAGCCAAAAGAACGGGGTTTGCCGTTTACCGTTATCTTTCCAGAGTATAAAAGCAATGATGGGCGTTCGTTTTTGTTCCAGATATTACCAAATCATGATTGTAATCTATGATTCAATGAAAGCTAGCAATAAGTGGCTATTGAAGCTGTGACATTGTTATTAATATATGTAAATATTTTAAACACGCCTGATCCTACCCTTCAGTAGATAATAGCTACATTTTCCGACGAAAATTCTATTTTTTAACGTCACGCTTTATGGAAAACTGAGTCGATAATCAGTTTGCAGGTGACGGGTAAAAGAAATTGCAGAGACTTCTGGCGTGCGAATGAGATGGTCGAGAAATTACATGACAGGTCAGCGTCTCACAGTTAATTTTACATCGTGCTGGTGTCTATGGTCCAGCTGTACGTGAGCAACGAGGAAACGCAGTTCATGACACAACGTTCTTGCTGTCGACTCACGAAGGGGTCACGAAGGACAAAGGAATTGAATAAACATCCCAAAACGTGTAAGTGCTGCTAGTGTAGTTTGGATTGTCAACGCAAAAATTATTCCTGTGTCCAAAATTCGTTTGCTCTCAACAAAACTAACTTAGTGTACAGACATACTGCTCCTGCAAATATAACCCATCACCTGTTGTTACAATGTCTCTCACAATACCACTCAATGCAACGAAATTGTTTGCAAATTGGTATTGATAATTTCTTGTTAATTTGTAGCTGTTATTCTCAACTATTTGAGCGATCATGAAGAACGAGATTCCAGTGCATTTCTTTCAAGCAACAACTCTTAAGTTTATCTTTATATTTTTATTCTATTGTGTTCTTCTTATCACACTATATTTTCGAATTTTTAGCGCCGCAAGCCCCTCCCCCTGCTTGCTCCCCTCGTTTACATTGTGTACATGACATCATGATTTATCTAAACTAAATTTAGTACTTAGTAAATTTCTCTCTGTCCAGGTCACAGTTACACACAAGTTTAGCAATAGCTATATTTAATACACCCAGGAATTATAATTTTAGAATTTTATGATTTCTCAGTCAAGCAATACAATGACTAGACACTTCTATTGACCGAGAGCAAAAAAGTCAGAAAACTGAGTTATCTCAGAAATCCAGTCGTGTAATTTTCATCACGGCCCTCCTCAGGGAGTACTGATATCCCTTCCAGTGGTACCAGTTGATACCATTACCGAAAGGAGAGAAACTGTTGTGACGGTAAACGCCTTCCAAACTAAAATGTGGTGTTCCAATTTGATAAAATTCAGAGTAAATACTGAGAACCACTTCAAAAATGGCTACTTTTTCGGTGTAAAATAGAAACCTGTCTCGGAGAAAAGTTATTTTTACGTTGCAGGCTTGGAAGTTTCGTTGGAAATGAGTGCAAAATTGGCCTAAAGTGAAACGTAGAGCTTAGACGGAAATCTATGATTGCCATTTAATTCCAAAGACGATATTTGCAATATACTAAGAATCTTAAACTGGTGTTAAAACTCAGAGGAAAAGTTTCCCTGTTTGCAAGGAATGAAAAAATTCTTCCAAGCAATTTCCTATTCTTTATTTGAACTGAAATGTAATGTTTAAGTCACGCATAAGAAACCAAATGATTTTTTTGAATTTCTTGTCTCGAGAGGTACCTCCATAGAAAACGATTCAAAATTTCTGATCCCCCAAACAACACAAGAGAGGATTCAAAATTTCCGATCCCCCAAAGAACACTAGAAAGGGTTCAGAATTTCTGATCTCCCAAAGAACATTAGAAAAGGTTCAGAATTTCTGATCCCCCAAAGAACACCAGAAAGGGTTCAGAATTTCTGATCCCCCAAAGAACACTAGAAAGGGTTCAGAATTTCTGATCCCCCAAAGAACCCTAGAAAGGGTTCAGAATTTCTGATCCCCCAAAGAACACAGGGGAAGATTCAGAATTTCTGATCCCCTGCAAAGCCAGTGTTACATCCAATGTAGCCGCATTAAATCATAACACTGAAGACAGGGTTTAGATCTTGCTGCCTGCCTGAACAATGTCTAATCAAAATATTTTTTCTTCATAACAATATTCAATGAGAAATTTTATACAAATATAGCATAATTCTTAACAGATTCCATACACTCAGATTATACTGAGAGAGTGATGAAGAACAATTTTCTTCACAGCAGTCTATTAATATAAGTAACTGTAAACATCACACATTGTATTACAATGATCTATGCACTTCAAAATTACAGTAGCTGTAAGTTTAAAAAAACAATATCAAACAGTACCTAAGAGGATAGGAAAGTTCAGAATTGATCAAAACAGTAAGATTACTCAAACTGCACAACTGTAGGCACAAATGCAGACTCCACTTTCTCTGTCAGAATTTGCCCACCTTATGTGAAAGAAAAATTTCTAACAATTTCTGTTTAACATGGAAACAAGGCACCTCACTGTTATAAAACAAAAAGAGCGTTCAGGAACACTACAGTACATTACAGGGATGACAATTAAAGACTGCAATATACATGAACATTTAAATTTGCAGTTGATACATTTAAGTGGGTCAATGTACTCTACATACATGTATACAGTGTCCTCCAAAAACCTGTTGTCATATAGCAGAGGCCATGGACTTTAGCTTTGCCCAACTCGTTTTTACATCTTCAATCTAACTTTTTGAGTGGGCTACCAGTTCATTCACACTTCAGTTACACAACCAGTTTAACCATGCTCAAAGGAGAAGAGTGTGGGTAAAATTGTTTTTATAAAGACCTGACAGATATGGATGCAAGTATTGTAGCTAATGCTACAAGCAATTCTATTCTTTCTTTTTTAATTTGGCATACTCATCTTGGAGATGTTTCCTGGTAGCTGGCAATAGTTTGCTGTCCTCAGTTAAAGAAGCCCTCCCAAAAACAATCATATCTTATTACTAGTTTATTACTAACTTCATGCTACTTGCAACTATCTCATTCCTGGTTGAGGGATGCAAATCTCTATTCTTTTTTCTATCCAAGAGGTTTTGTAGATAGAGGATAGCTATCTTTGACATGGCTTAAAGCTAACTAATATCTATCTATCAGATAGTTAGGACTAGCTAAAAACTAGCTTCCTGTGTAGATAGTCAACAGATACTTAGATGGCCTATCTATCCACTAACTTGTCTATCCAAAAACCACCACTAATGTAGTAAGCCAAAACCTAGGCTTTCTGAAGACTAGTCCTTACATTGAACAATAAAACACTATCCTATCTAGTAAAAAGATAGCCTATCTGAAAACTACCCATCACTCATATCGCACTGTGATAACCTACCCAAAACCCAGAGATAGTAAAAAGACAGCAGCCAATCTAAAAAATTATCCATCACTCATGTACATGCAGCACTTTAATATTTACCTGACCAAAAGCTTTCTTAGTCACAGGTGGTGAAACTATAGCTAACTATTGAAAACTCTTCATTATTCATTTTATATGGATCTTTGATAACTGCTCTTCAAATCCTAAACCTAAGTGAAATCTCTGTATTTACATAGGAAAATGTATAAATAACTAATAGTTTTATCTAAACCTGCTACAGTTGTACATTAAAATTTAATACCAAAAACCAGGCACATCCAGATGCAAAAGGAGGACAAAATCTGGCTGGAAATGAGTTTCCATTATGTTGCGATTTATCACAAAACTTACTTAAATTTAACATATATCTTTCTAAAATCCTGTTTGAAACACTTCTCAGCTACTTAAATTGGAGTCTAGTAAATGTTTACATTCTTCAGTAAATTTTCATGAAATGTAAACAGATTTCATGACCGGAAAAGCACAAAATATTCTTGACATGAATTTCAAATTTCAATTACAGTAATTTCTTCATGAAAGTATTTTTTTCAATTAATTTTATCCATGAATCATGGGTTTTTCAAATTATGGCAAGACTTATGTACAAAGGTCTGGAAGTGGTTAAAAGTAATTTTCCGTAACCTAGCTGTGAATTATATCTGCTGTTCTAAATAACCTCTATTTGCATAAAGAAATGCCAAATTATAAAGGACCTTTGGAACACTGCCCAATTAAAGAGAACTTCAACCACCCTAATGAAAATAACATCAGTCTTTTGCAACTCAAGTAATAAGTGGCAAACAAATGGTCTTGATAATGTAATATGCACATCTAACATAACCTCAAGAGCACCACCATCAACCTGAAAATCAAAAAGGTGAAGGATGTTGCTTTTTGATATCTTGTGTTTTAGGTGTTGTATACTACATATGTATGCCCAGTTGATCCTAGACAAGATATACACCAGATATATAAGAAGTATATGTAAACTACATGAGAGAGCTCACATTTATTGCACTTATTGTACTTTTACAATGAATGATTTTCCCAACACGAAATTGTTCGTATATTGTTGCGTTGAATACAGTTGCTTTCATAACTCCTTTAGGAAATGAACATTTGTATTCACGAAATCAACAAGACTTAACAGTGTGTTAAAGCATCTGCATCTTCTGTAATCTTCCACGATCAATTTAACCGGCCAGAACGTTTCCAGTATTTTAAGAACCGTCACAAATTATGCAAGAAAATCAGTTTACCTTGGAAAGCTGCAGGAACCATAACCTTTCTGTAAACCTGACGAGTGTAAGAGAAACCGCCAGCTGCTGGCAAATAGTTTGATTGCCACACTGTTTTGCCGACGAAACTTCATACTTTTCCACCTTTACTGGGATTTGACTCAACTGGAATAACAACGGACATCTGTAAACAATTTGTGACTGCTTTCCAACGTAGAGCAAGGCTATATAATAACAGAGAGCTTTGTTATCGAATCCTAACAACATTGACCACGATCTTTGCCCGCCATTTTTGTGTTTCCGTCCGATCCCATAATCCTTCGGTCAATCTGATAAATGAATACTTTTGACCAGCAGATTCCCTTTCCAAAGGAGTCGGTTATTTGCGCGCAATTTCGAATCCAACATTGTCAATAGCAGCAAGAAGCATGGAATGATTTGTCCAAGTTCAAATGAGTATCTTGGTTGCTTCGGTGAAAGAAAGGCAAGTCGCAGAAAAGTAAGTATATCATAACTGTTGCTCAACATTACAGTTAGCTGCTCAATCTTTGAATCGAAATCAATGTTGTGGCTGAAGAAATTTCGTTGTTATATTTATTTCGCGATCACTGAAACACAAGAAAAACGTTTGTTCTCCTGATTTTATTAGCACCCGTAACGAAGAAATTATTCACACGCATTTCCTATGTATGAAATGCTTGCATAATAGCTTGTTAGTGTGCTTTTTGAAGAGGTAACTTAAAGTTTACACTGAATTGATTTGAAGCTACAGATCACGCTCGATACACTTCACTACCGCATTGCCTACATACTGCTCACTATTCTTTACAAAAGAATACACTCCCGATCAATTGATTAATGAAAAACAATGTTAATTCTATCGCTATTTATAAGAATATTTAGCTTCAATTGCTTCATTGCAGAGCAGAGGGGAAAAAAAGGCAAGAATAGCGGCCCTCAATCCGAAACGAACACATTAAAGCAGAAAACGGAGGTGGCGCAGACGGCAGCTGAGTCCTGATTAAAATTCTTGTTATCTTTGATGTGGACTTTAAACAACAGCTCGTAATTCTGGAGCCTAAATTCATATCTTTTTGAATTGAAAATAAAACCTTTCACTGTCCGAAATGAAACTGCAATTTTTGTCTCGATCCTTTGGCGTGGTTTCAAATCGTTATTAATAATGAACTAGCTGTGAATATTTCATTTGTGTACTTTTCTGATGCCCTTTACTCTGTGATCCTTTTGTCTGTAATGTGTTTAAAGTTACTATCCAATCGTTACTTTTTAGCTATCAGACATCTAGTTAATTTCTTGTGAATTATAAATAGACGGCCATTTCTGTCCTGTCACCTGACAAGGGGGATCAGAAATTCTGAATCCTTTTAAGAATTATGGGTAGATGACCGTTTTGTTCTGATAAGTTATGCACTGGGGGATCAGAATTTTTGAATCCCTTTAAGTCATGTGGGATCAGAAATGCTGAAATGTTGTAGAATTATAAGTCGACAGCTCTTTCTATCATTTGGTGGGGGAGGGGGATCAGAAATTCGCAATACTTTTAGAACCATGAACAGATAGCCGTTTTTGTCCCGTGAGGTGATGGGGATCAGAAATTCTGAATGCATTTAGAATTATAAATAGATGACTGTTTTGCTCTGACGGGTTGTGGACTGGGGATCAGTTTTTTGAAACTATTAAAGTCTTGGGGGATCAGAAATTCTGAATCCTTTTAGAATCATAGATGGATGACCGTTTTATTCTGATAAGTTGTGGGCCGGGAGATCAGAAAATCTGAATCTCTCAAAAAAGGTAAGCGCGATGGGTGCACGATCTTTTTTACATTAAATTGTACATTTTGGTGAAATTGGATGTATTGTCCCTGGCGGACTCAACTGAACACTTCTTTTTCTCCTTCCAATAAGCCAAAACCTTTCGGAAACACAAACTTTTTCGGCATCAAATACCGGTACCCTTCGGAATTTTTCCAAATTGGAATGCCACATTTTAGTTTGGAAGGCGTTGGTAGATGCCATTCAGGTTAGATCTGTGACACGCGTTGTACCACCAGGCTCCGTGATAAATACTGGCACAGTTCTTGTGCGATCTGTCATTATCTTGATCTTTAGTGGAAAATGGTTGACCATGATGAAAACAGAGGGAGTCACCTGCGGTCCCTGAGACATAAAATAATCAAGTAATGAGAAGGCGGTGATATACAGTAGCAAAAGATTCCTTGCATTAAAACAAGTCGTATTCTGTAATTTAGGTCATTTTGTCTCATTCTTTTGTCTCCTTTTGGCAAAAATGTCAATATCAGATGTTTTGGAGGCCTACTACTAAACGTACATAACTTTCATAAACTGCTTGAACAAAGTTGTTTTGCAAAGAAACGGACTTTGTTCGATGTAATCTTAGTTTTCTGGCAGTTTGAAGGCCATCTTATAATTTAGCCAGTGAAGCTTTCATTTCTTACTTATGGAGTTTTCCTGCTAGTTTTAACTTCATCTAGGCATACATACCGTTAAAAATGAAATCTACTCTTCAAGTCTTTTTGATTCAACTCGAACAAGAAAGGACAATGAGTAACGTATCTGGGCATAGTCCAGTCCCTGAACTCTCCCTTTCCTGCGGGTTGAACTCAGCTGCGAGAAAATAGAGTCCAGGACATTCTCGTCCCTAGGGCCTCCGTTTCTTTTGATCAC
Organism: Orbicella faveolata; assembly: GCF_042242905.1. Taxonomy (NCBI): domain Eukaryota; kingdom Metazoa; phylum Cnidaria; class Anthozoa; order Scleractinia; family Merulinidae; genus Orbicella; species Orbicella faveolata. The sequence continues at coordinate 20,314,255 of NW_028301558.1, forward strand.
GTGGTCGGCGAAATGGAGTGCTCTGGTAGTAGCAATTACCGGATGTCCGTAAAATTACAGACATCCGGTAACGCATGTGTAATTTTTGCTCGCATATCTGCTCGTGCTCAGAAACTAATCCTGAGGGAGGGGAGAGAGGTATAGAGTGCATTCTTCAGTGTTAACAGATAGGACTTCAAAGAAGTGTTGACGTAGGTTTTCACTTCGCTGAAGTTAGGTGACTTAGAGTAACAAGTGGACAGAAAGCCGCCTTGAATGCAGTCTCTTCAAAGACGATTGCAAGCTTGTCTAATATTTCACCAACGGGTGCATTTTGTGGTGGACCGTCTAGAAAAAGCAGGGATTGATAGCCGTGTTCTTGTCGTTTCTTCTCTTCATATTGGATGAAATAAAGAACTTTAAAGAGCGAGGTGCAGTTGTTACAGTCAAACCAAATGTTCTTTTGATGGGAACTTTGCAAAATTCCGCCGCAACATTGGTATTTGATTGACAGTTTGAGTCGAGCAAGTTGCAATCCGCGCAAGCAAGTCGCGCCGTTCTCAAATATCATCTAAAGAGCAGTTTGCGAATCGAAATTCTTACTGTGGCTTATGATGGCTAACATACATTATAATCGTACCACGACGCTTGAGAAAAGGGAGAAAATAATTGCCCTATGGGCGTCTGGCTCAAAACAGACACAAATCGCAGAAGAAGTTGGATTATCGCCCCAAACGGTAATCCAATATTGTAAACAAATTCCTTTGAATTTGTAGAATACTCTAAACTTATTAAACCTAGCAGTTACACATCAGAAACCAGGCAAGCACTCGTTGGGAACGGAATATGTGCGGCCGCCAATGCTCCATCTCCTGTCGACATTGATAAATGTTTGTAAAGAAAGATCTTTGTATGATATTTACGGTTTTTGTTATTTTAGCGTTTCTTGCACTAGCCGTTCAGGTTGAGATATTGGCAGCGAAACTGTTCTTTGTAAATTGCGCTTAAATCAACAAAATAATGTCAGGGAAGAGAATCAACGTAAAGTCGCACGAAAGCGGCAAAAGTTTACCAGAAATAGAATGCACAAACGAGAAAGCAAGCGAATAAATGAATTTTGAAGTAACCCGACTAAAGTTCATCAGATACGACAGTACTTTTTTCGTTCGCAGAATGTATCCTTAACAATCTACAGTTTTTATGCTGCGCTCAAAGACATCCGTTTAACATTGTAAGACTGCTAGTTTTTCCTGAAACGATCTCGCCGACTCAACCGTTCAACCGTTTGCGAACTTTGATTAACCGTTCAACCGTTTAAGCTGTCCGTTTGTGGACTTTGGTTAACCGTTTAACGGTTCAAGCTATCCGTTTTTGGACTTTGGTTAACCGTTTAACGTTTCAAGCTAACCGTTTGTTTTTTTGGTTGACCGTCTAACGCTTTAAGCTATCCGTTTTCTAACTTTGGTCAACCGTTTAAATTTTTTGCTATCCGTTTAAACTGTTATGGAAACCGTTTTAACGCTTGAGTTAGCCGTTTAGTATCCGTTTAGAACCGTTTTTCTAGACCGTTTAACGAAAAAGCGTTAGTATCCGTTTTCCCAAAGAAGGTCACATTTGCTGGTCGTCAACGCCTTGAAGAAACGGTACAGCTTTTTTCACGCGATCGAGAAGATCTTGGTAGTTGCTCAGTGGCTCATCCACCTATAAACTCGCAACTGTCTTCAAAATATTGAAGTAACACTTGAGACATTTTGGACAATCTCAACGAGTTCTCGTCACGAGGTACCAAATGAACTGAGCAACTTGCTTACGCAGGTTGCAACTTGCTCGACTCAAACGTTCAATCAAAATACCAATGTTCCGGCGGAAGTTTGCAAAGTTCCCATCAAAAGAACATCCGGTTTGACTGTAAAGCTCTCAAGCAAAGTAATTAGGATACCACATGTAATACGTCTATCGATGACACGGTAAATTTTTTTTATGGGCACTGTTACCGCCGAAGAACAGTATTTTATATTTGTGTTATTTTGATCGTGACGTTTCGTGTCAATGACATGCATTAGCTTGCAAAGCTTTGTAACCACCCGGACGAACACACATGGGACTGATTTTGTAAAAACTTGGACGTATCTCTGTTCATTAAAAAGTGTTAAATCAAATTTGTTGTCATCATGCGAGTTCATTGGGGACTAAAGAAGTAGCGTTAACATTTTATGGTCCTTGAAAGCCGGATTGGAACGAGCGAATCGAAGAATTTGGTATTTGGTGTGGCAAAGAGTCTGGAATCTGGTATGCCGGAATCGACCGAAGCGACTGATGGTGGTCGCCATTTTGGCCATTTGGATTCAGCTCGTACAGTGAGTACTAACATTGTTAATTTAAAAAACAAACGGGCAGCCGTCAAAAGAAGGGTCACGAACACGTTGAAGAAATTTGAGTCCACCATCGAACAGTATAGTCGAAAAGCGATTATACGTGGATATGTCAACAATTTGCAGGAATAACTTGACGAAGCGAAAGGCCTCAATGATGAACTCGTCACAGTGATTCCAGAGAACGAGCACGAAGCGGCAATAGGTTGGTATGAAGAACAACTTGATAGAGTCGAAGACGCTAAACTACAGGCCAACGCACATCTTGACGATCGGGCAGAGGAAAGTCCTAGCGGATTAAGCTCGGCGAAATCATGGAAAACTTCTTCGACAGGAAATGTCTCCCAAGCGGCCGAAATTCGCGCCAAAATTACTTCAGCAGAAATTAAAGCAAAACAACTTGCCTTGGAGGAACAGCGAAGAAGAGAGGAGTTCGAAAAACAACTGGAGGTTAAAAGGAAACTTGAACTTGTCCAAGATGAAGCTCAATGGCTAAAATTCATGGCTGAAGAAAGAAGAAAGACTCAGGAAGCCAAGGACGAGGCTGCACGCCTCGCAGCAGAAGCAGCAGTGTTGGAAAAGGTACAAAATGAAGTTAATGATCCGGAAGCTTTGTCTAATCGATTGCTTGATTTTGAGGATGATTCATTGAAATTTATTCCATCATTTAATCCTGATGAACCGTTACCCGTAATTCCTCCACCACTCCCTGGTTTGTTGCAAGGAACTGGAGTAAATCATGGAACTGCATTGCCACCTGAAAACTCTACAAAAGTTGTTACACCTTCACCTTTGTTACAACAGCCAAAGTCAGCCGTGTCATTTATTGCACCTCAGGGCACGAGAAAACCTAATGAAACATCGCCTGTGTATCACTCGTGGATTTGAGATTTACAAAGTGGAGTACAGCATCCAGCTTTAACTAGTACGGACAACCGGAAAACAACCATTTGTGGTCATTCTACTCGTGATTCTCTTCCTAAGTTACACCTAAGCAAGTTTGATAGTGACCCTTTACACTGGTCTGATTGGTCGTCAATGTTTAAATCAATTGTTCATGATGCTAATCTATTCCTTAATGGCAAAATGCAACATCTTCAGAACTCTGTTATTGGTAAAGCTAAGGCTGCAATTGAAGGATATGGTTACAGTGTAAGGAATGACCTTAAATGGAACGATCATGTCGATAATATCACTACGAAAGCGTCTCGACGAATTTACTTGCTTAAGCAACTCAAGCGCGCTGGCATAGACCGTAAGTCTCTAATTCAATTTTATTGTGCACGCATAGGTTCCGTTCTAGAATATGCATGCCAGGCTTTCCACTCTAGCTTGCCAACCTATTTGTCCGACCAAATAGAGAGGGTTCAGAAAAGAGTCTTAAGGATCCTATTCCCAGACGTTTCGTATTGCAAGGCCCTGAAGATGCGGGCTTAAAAACACTCTTTCATAGACGTGAGGAATTATGTAGCATTCTGTTTAAACAAATTGTAGAGAGAGTAATGACCAGCATAAACTAGCTGGCCTGCTGCCCGCGCGCAATGACAATGAGAGAAATAATTTCAGGACTAGGCATATATTTTCAATCCCGAATGTAAAAACAAAGAGGTTTAGAAATACTTTCATAATGCATTATGCAAATAAACAACAATTGTAAATAGAATTTTATACTAGTTTGATGTATTTTATTATTATATAAATTTTTTATGTATAGTTAGGAATTCTTATAGTTTGAATTTTTTTAAACATGTAGTATATAACACAAGTAATTCAGCTTATAGCTGCAAGTTGTGAGTTTAATAAACGATTTATCTATCTATCTCAGTGGAGATTCCTACTATGAAGCACTGAAAGAACTGGAATCCAGATTTGGCAAACCTTCTCTTGTTGTGAAAGTCACACTTGACAAACTGAGAAAAACAGCTCGATTACAAAATGATAAACCTCAAGAAGTGAGAAATCTTTCAGATGTTGTGTCAACTACTGTGTGGGCATTTAAGAAGTTTGGATATGAAAGTGATCCGAAAGCAGAAGCTAATGTTTCCCTTGCCGTTAACAAACTCTCCCAGGAGCTCAAAATCAAGTGGAAGGACAACACCAAAGCTACCAAACTGGAACGACCTAGTCTTGATGACTTCAGTGTGTGGTTAAAAGGTCAGGCGGATATTTATGATGATTTTTGTTACCCAAAAATGTCAAGTAAGTTTCCATTCCAACCTCATAAGAAACCTCGGTCTGGTGGATCAAATGGAATGACTGAAAGACAGAACACTTTCTCAAGTAACATTTCACCTCGCCCCAGGCCAACAAAGTACCCTTGCATTATGGGTGATGGGCAGGAACATAAGTTATCTTCTTGTCCCAAGTTTAAGGCTCTAAGTGTGGAAAAACGCGTAAATGAAGTACAGAAACATAAGTTGTGCTTTTGTTGCCTCAGTCCTCAACATTGGCTTAGCAATTGTTCAAATCAAAAACAGTGTGGTGTAAATGGGTGTACGCGATCACACAATGCTCTGTTGCACAACTTGAGAAATGTTTCGGTGGAAAGCAGTGATGCAGTGTCTGCTATTAACCCAGTAACACAAGCCGAAGTTGGTTCGTCTACTGAACATTCTAACACATCTCACAGAAGTAGTCACACCTCTGTTCTGTTACAAGTAGTACCAGTAACCCTCTATGGTCCAAAGGGATATTTCAACACATATGCTATGCTGGACACAGGAAGTGCTTGCAGCTTGCTGTTAGCAGATGTGGCTGGAAGACTTGGTTTGGATGGTCCATTGGAAAGCGTGGTCTTAAATGGAATTCAGAAAACGTCTGAGCTTATGACAAAGCGTGTTGACGTACAAGTCAGCCAATTGAATGACTTTGGTACCCGATTTGATGTGAATGGAGTTCTTGTAGTTGATCACCTGAATGTGCCAGAGAAGAAAATGAAACTTGATGAGCTACAAGAAAGATGGCCGCACCTATCAGACTTGGAGCTGACTGAAGTCGCTGGGACTCAAGTCACTTTGCTCCTTGGTAGTGATGTCCCGGAACTTATTGTTCCCCTGGAAACTCGAAATGGTCCAAAGGGTTCCCCTGTTGGTGTTCGCACTAGGATTGGATGGACTGTTACTGGTCGCTTACCTGGCCATATTCAAGAATGTGAATCTGTTTGTAAAGTTCATGTGGCGACTCCGGATGAGGAACTCAATGGCACCGTAAAAACCTGGTGGCGAACAGAGAACTTTGGTTGTCGTTATGACAATGATACCCAGCGCTCAGTTGAAGATGAAAGAGTCATGAAATTCTTGGATGAAAGGACACGTAAGGTGGATGGTCGTTATGAGGTTCCTTTGATTTGGCATGATGGCAAAGTCGAACTTCTTGACAATTTTGCTGCCGCTGCTCAACGTCTGAATTTTCTGGAGAAAAAGCTTAATCGTAATCCCGAGTTGGCAGAAAGATACAGGAAAACTATCGACATGGATATGGAAAGGGGATACATCAAAAAGCTTGCTAAGGGGGAAGCAACTGCACCAGCCATGCGCAAATGGTACCTTCCTCACCACCCTGTTCTGAACCCCAAGAAACTTGAGAAGGTTCGTCGAGTATGTGATGCCGCTGCAAAGTTTTAAGGCTCATCATTAAACAGCCAACTTCATAGTGGCCCAGATTTGCTGAACGACCTTGTTGGAATTTTCATGAGATTTCGAGAAGAAAAGGTCGCGCTTTCAGGAGACATTGAAGCGACGTTTAACCAAGTTGCTGTCCCAGAGGAAGATCAGGCTTCCCTTCGATTTCTGTGGCGTCAATTCCCTGAATCACCGACAGAAGACTACCAATATGTGCGTCACATGTTTGGAGCCAAATATGCGCCAACCTGTTCCAGCTATGCTCTATTGAGGAGTGCAGAACATAACGAGAAGTTGTTTCCTAATGCTGCCTTGGCTGTAAAGCGAAACTTTTACATGGATGACCTTTTCAAGTCTGTTAAATCAAGTTATCAAGCTCTGGAACTGCAACAAGAACTTGTTGAAATGCTAAACAAAGCAGCTTTTCACTTGACCAAGTGGATCTCTAATGAGAAAGAAGTGATTGAGCAAATACCAGAATCGGAAAGAGCCCCCTCTATCAAGGTTGTGGAGGAAAGCATCGTAATGCCTATGGAACGTGCTCTTGGTGTCGTTTGGGATACCAGTTCAGATTGTCTTGCCCAAGTGGTGAAGAGAGACATAGCGGACACACATCGGAAGATTCTGAGTTTGATAGCATCCCTCTTTGATCCGACTGGATTTCTAGCTCCATTCCTAGCCAGAGCAAAAATCTTCCTCCAGCATGTGTGGCAGTTAGGTATTGGATGGGATGATGTACTGCCACCAGAGTTTCTAAAGGAGCGGTCCAAATGGCAGGAAGAGCTGGATGGAATTGCACAGTTTCGCATTCCCCGTTTCTATCGTCACATACCAGACAACTCGTCTGTTATTGACCCTCATATCTGTGGAGATGCCAGTGAGCAAGCATTTTGCGCAGTGGCTTATTTCAGATTCTGCTATGCCAGTGGAGCAGTGCGATGTGCATTTGTTACAGCGAAGACTCGGGCAGCCCCGAAGAAACCCTTGAGCATCCCAAGGCTTGAACTGCAGGCTGCTGTTTCGGGTGCAAGATTGGCTGCTGTAGTGATTAAGGAACATGATTACATCATTGACTCCACCTATTATTTGATAGAGAGTAGTACTGTGTTTCAGTGGATTCGTGGAGTGTCTAAGCGCCACCCCGCTTTTATTGCTAATAGAATTGGAGAGATTCTGGACAGCACCGAACCCAACCAATGGAACCACCGTCCTGGACAGTTAAATCCTGCGGATGATGGCAGCAGAGGACTTCCAGTAAGCTCTATTACATCTGGGAGTCGTTGGGTAAATGGCCCTGCCTTCTTACACTTACCTGAAGAGAGATGGCCAAAGGGAAATGCAAAGCTTGAAATTCCCAAGCCGTCCGATGATGACCCGCAAGCCCAAGAAATGGCCGTTACTTGGACTGGTGTGGTGAAAGATTCAAAGAACGATTTCTTATCTCCAGCGAAGTACTCATCTCTAACAAAGCTTCTCGAAGTAACTGCTTACCTGAAACGGTTTATATATAATTGTAAGCACCCAAAATCTGAACGTCGCATTGATTCCTTGTTGGTTGAAGAGATGGAGAAAGCTCGAAAGTTTTTGGGTCCGCGTTGCCCAAGCAGAATCCTTTCCTCAAGAAGTTGCAGTTCTCGAGTCGAAACAGCATGTTTGAAGCAAGAGCAAATTGGTATCTCTCTCACCTTTCCTTGATGGACATGGAATCATTCGTGCAGGTGGTCGAATTAAGAGAGCTGACATTCCATTTTGCAGTCGTCACCCTGTGGTACTATCACTGGATCATGAGTTGACCCGTCTCATCATCATGAACTGTCACGAGAAATTGAAACATGAAGGAGTGGACCAAGTCCGAAATGAGTTCAGACAACAGTATCGGATCTTACGCTGTCGTGCCACAATGCGAAAGATTCTTCATCAGTGTTCTTACTGCAGCGGGCGAAAAGCGAAACCAGAAGCACCCTTGATGGCAAGTCTACCATATGATCGCTTAAGTGTTGCACCACCGTTCTCGAAAGTTGGTGTGGATTTCTTTGGTCCTCTTAAAGTGAAGCATGAAGAGATATGGTTGTCTCTTTACTTGCTTGGTGACTAGAGCAGTTCATTTGGAGGTTGCATTTGACTTGTCAACCGATTCCTTCATCATGTGCCTTAGGCGGTTTATGGCTCGAAGAGGTAAACCAACCGTGATTTACTCCGACAATGGAACAAACTTTGTAGGAGCAGACCGTGAGTTACGTGAATGCATCGATGGCTGGAATCAGCATTAGATCGGCAGTGAGTTGAGCCAAGAGGGAGTTCAGTGGGCGTTTAACCCGCCTGCCGCGCCACATATGGCAGTTGTATGGGAGCGCCTCGTACGATCATACAAGAAAGCCCTTAATGTTGTTCTACAGAATCAAGTTCTTACAGATGAGGTGTTGCTTACCGCCTTTGCTGAAGTGGAATGGGTTGTGAACAGTCGTCCGCTTACTGAAGTCAGCTCGCATGTGGATGACCTTGAAGCTCTGACACCGAATCATTTCCTCATTGGAAGGGGATCTCTCAACTTACCGCCAGGTATCGTTGACGACAAGGAGTTGTCATGTCGCAAACGTTGGCGACAAGCACAAGTGGTGGCAAATCATATTTGGAGTCGCTGGTTAAGAGAGTACCTACCTGGTTTGATTACTCGAAAGAAATGGACTCAACCTACTGTAAATGTCAAGGTCGGAGATTTGGTGTTAGTGGTTGATCGGGCAGTTTCAAGAGGTTTCTGGCCCCTTGGCAGGATCGTAAAAGTCTTTCCCGGACTTTACAGCATTGTAAGATCAGCAGACGTGAAAACGAAGTTTGGACTAATGAGACACCCTATGACAAAACTTGCCGTTCTTGAGGAGTGTTCGACCAACTAAATCGGGCGAACACGGGGGGGAGGATGTTACCGCCGAAGAACAGTATTTTATTTTTGTTTTATTTTGATCGTGACGTTTCGTGTCAATGACGTGCATTAGCTTGCAAAGCTTTGTAACCATCCGGACGAACACACATGGGACTGATTTTGTAAAAACTTGGACGTGTCTTTGGTCATTAAAAAGTGTTAAATCAAATTTGTTGTCGTTATGCGGGTTCAGTGGGGACTAAAGAATTAGTGGCAACAGGCACACTGAAGAGTTTATGGAAATCAGCCGTGGAATTGCACTGACCAGAGGATTTAAATATAAGCTGTGCTGATACATGGAAGGAAAATTTTCCAGTGTTAAGAACTATTTACTTCCTGGTTATTTACACATGTTTGCAAGGAGCAGCAGAATAAAAACCTGTTGAACTCAGGAATGTTTAACAGATAACCTCTGTCGAAGAAACAAAAAAAAATTCAAGTTGACGTATTCATACCATTTGCTACATCATCCAGGTACATAGCGGAGTATTACAACACGGACCTTTGAGTCATTTTGATGTAAAATTTCAATACATTTTGGACTGCTAGAATCTGGTCTGCTTAGATCTTTCAGAAAGAAAGATCACACTCATCTTCGGATTTCCAGTGTCACATTTGCTTGGCAAGTGTGGTAATTCTTCGCCTTTTCCACTGGCTCAAGGTTTCCTCTTGAGCTTTCTTGAAGCGAGACAAACGTTTCTTGAAACTCACTGCCGATTTGAACTTAATTTTTTAATTTTTGGGGTATGGTCGGCGACAAAGTAATTGTTTTATTAGCTGGCTGAATTCTAAGAGTTTTAAATGTTTCTTCTCAACTTCTGGGCTGCTACAACAAAAAACGATGATTACGATCGAGAATGATATCGTTGCAAGCGATGTACTGCTTTGGTTACGCGGAAACGTTTACCATACCTTCCGAACGATCGGGAATGGTAGCCATTTGTTTTGCTTTTTCTTCGTAAAGCGCACCAGCGAAGGTGCCGCCATCCGGGCCGGAAGTAAAAATGTAATGCGTAAAGATTTTTAATTTTCTTTTCTTTTGCGTATTAATTTTTTGTCAGCTAATAATAAGAAAATTCGAATTTTTTGGTGCGTCCAGAACTACACGTCAACGTCGTGTTAAGACGAATAGCATCAGGGACGAGAATGAGTCCAGGATAACCTACGTGCGCATGCTCACAGCGAATCAATCAGAGTGTGCGCTAGGACTTTAATTGCTCGTTCAAATGACGAATTCAGCATGTTCAACTACACCACCAAACACAAGGTTGAGAATTATAAAACCATCTTTTGGAAGGAAAAACGATCGAAGTGTGGTTTCGTGACTGATGGAGTTCTTTGTGGTTTAAATTCGCATCTGATTGGTGGCTACACAATAGACATGTCAAGAATCAAATTAAAGTGTTCACGGCTTTTTGACTTTCCAGTAAGGTGGCAGCTTAGGATTGCTGTTTTAGCGGTTAGCTTTCAGCTATGCTCAGTTTTCTAAAGGTTCTGCTTATTATTATTTTTATTATTATTATTATTATTATTTTTATTATTTTTATTTTTATTATTTTTATTATTTTGCTTGTGATAACATGATCACTGGGCGCGCGAGAATTTTATATATTTGGTTTTGCCCCGATTTTTGGTGGAAATAGTGGCATTCTGAGCATGCGCATGCAATTTATCCTGGACTGATTCCTGGACCCTACGTTTTCCCGCCTCGGTTCAACCCCTTTATGGAGCGGGCAAGGGAAAGTTCAGGGATTGGACTAATGTTGACATAATCAAACCAAGTACAAAAGCCTCATAATATAGTTTTCTTGCTGTTCAGTTCTAACAGTCTGAAGTACAGCACTTTTACGCCGCGAGGTTTGGGCAGCCTGTGCAGTGCAAGATGATAAAGAAAACCTTCCTACCCGAGTAATTGCCGAAGCTCAGCTTGTACTTGTCATTCTCACTCATAACACCGAACCTGTTGTACTCGGCATAAGAAGTATTCCCTTCAAAGTCTTCCAAATCCACACGCAGCATGCTGTCATTATCTGAGGTAAGGCGGTGAATTTTGTCCAGTCCGAGTCAAAATTCACCATTCAGGTCACCAAAACCAACTTTGTAGTCGCTCCAATTAAGGAAAAAATCAACCGAGCCGTTCAGCCTCTTCTGAAACACTGTCCACCCTCCACCGGCTGTTGTTTGGTCACAAAACACATCAAAGGCAGACAGATTGTCAGGTTTAATGGTGTACACACCGTCTTTTCTTTCACCAGATTTGTAGATTTCAGCGCAGTCGTTCTTGTAAGCTAAACGGAAAAATAAACAATCTCGTCTAAAACCCATGCTGGAAGTTTAATATTGCGGCCGCAGGTGTAAACAAAATGAATAATTCTTTACTCGTACTCTTAAGGGCTACGATTTATTTCGTTGGTAGGCTGTCTGTATGTTATTTTACATTCGAAAAAGAGGCCGCAGAAAGTCTTTCTGTACTTTTATCACGAATACATATGATAACACTAAGATGAAGACATCATTGATCATCGCAGTTATGCGCACAACTTAACCCTTTAATTACCAAACTTTCGCCAAAAAATATCGTTTTTAACCGTTTAGTCAGGTTTTTTAGCTGCCATGACGCTAAATAAGCCTAAGTTTTGCTAAGAAACCTTTTTTAACTAAAAGGAGAGATTTTTCGAGGATTAGGTACAAAATTGAGCAATATTTCAATTCCAGGCATGCGCATAAGCCAAAATTTGGACATGTAAATTGATGCCGGTTGGTATGACCGTTGAATAATGGTGAGGGTTTTCCCAAAATCAGCAAACCACCCGAACGAGATGGCGCTTACCATTTGCCAATTTTTTTCGGCTGATGAGAGACTGGAAACTGGAGAATTTACCAAATTGCAAGGAAATTTCCGTCGTTCCGTTCCCAACGGAAAAAGAGGACTACCTCTGTAGGTAGTGGACAATTTCCGACAGAAGACCGCGGGTACTTCCATTATGTCAAAGATTCCGGAAATTTCGATCGGAAGTCAAATGGAATGGTCCGTTTCGGTTCCTCCTGACAGGAATATTCGGGATCACCTCTGGAAGTGGTCCACTTATTTCGGTCGGACCGGTCCGACCGAAAGTTGCCGTTCCATTTTTGACAAACCGCTTCATTACCCTACTTCTCTTCACTTATGTAGAGAATTCGGAAAAGGAATTTAAAATGGTAAAAGCCATTCCTCTTTGTTGGCCCGGTTTGATTGAAAAATGTCGTTCCATTTTCCTTGGGTATTCCCACTGGTCTCTGACCGGTCTATCTGGGGTCAGTGGAAGCACCGCGCATGTAATAGATACAATATTAGGGCATTATGCCCGTTTTCTGGATTTTTTGGCGGGAATCTTTCTCGGCTCGGAAAACGAGACTCGTGGCTCTTGGTTCTCGGCTCGTGGCTCCAGGCTCGAGCTCGCAGACTCGCAAAATAGCCTCTCCCCAACTTAAGCAATTGTCAAATAAAAGATCTTTCATATATTCTCTTGCTTTCTTCACCATCTACGGGTAGATTACAAACTCACAGAGTGACCAGCTCCCGGATTGCTAATACCTCAGTTGGTAGAGCACTGCACCGGTGTCTCTGTAGACGCGGGAAGAGGCTAATGGCAAAAGCCAGAAGTGTATCATCATTATAAATTTGGACGCGTCTGTCGCCCGGTTGCTTGACACCTCCTATCCTTCCTCTAATGAGGGTAAAAGCAAAGTGCTTAGCAGCAACAGCATCTACAGAAGGAGGAAACTGATCCGAATGTGAACTCAGAACTGGCAAGCGACATAAATACATTATGAAAAACAGACTCTTACAGGGAAACCCTCGGAAAAGATAAACAAATATTGTCGCCCTGAGAATTGGGAAGGCCTGACAAAAGTATGTGTAAACCAGGCTGTATGGGATAATTTGAGCCCATCTGTAAGTTCACAAGACGTTAAAGTGCAAAAGGTACAAACGTCTTTGTTTAAAGGCAAATGTGCCATGACATGCATGATTAACAAGCTTGTTGAGCAAATAGTACCACTACCTGTGGGAAGTGAGCTGCTTCAAGAGGCTACAGATGTCTTTGCTTTGTTGGCAGTGAGCTTTATCACAGGCGTGGAGAGTTGATAAAGCTTGACTTACATAATGGTTATATGCATTAATGCTCCTCATCCATCCCAATCACAGATTAACTGTTTGGGAATGATTTACCAAAGCAGGTAAAGTACTTGACAGCAGTCAACCATGTTGGGAAAAAGGTCAACACAAGAAGTGAGTTATTTGCCTGACCCCATACTGTATATTTCTAATGACTGTATTGCAGCCAGCGACTGAAAGAAATTTCATCACAGTGAGAGAATGTTACTTCTGGCCCCTTTATTCTTTATAGTATCGCTCACTAGAAAATTGAAATTGCCGTTGAGTTTCCACAGCAACATGCTATTCGAAGGGAAATATGCGATCCCTTCGGGAACAACACAATGCTCAGAGTGAAATTGTAAAATTGATGTATATAAAGGAGTTATTTAAGAAACTACCCACTGTGAAGGGGAATATGTTTCTACTATATTTCTACTATGTTCATCCGCCCTAAGAAAGACGGCACTTATATGCTCATTAAATCGAAAAAACCTTAATGAGCATGGGCAGTACCATCTCAAGATGGATACTCTGCAATCTGCTAACCGGCTCATGAAAAGAAATTGCTACTGGACACTAGTTGGTCTAAGGGTTGCTTATTACTTGTTGCCCATTGATGAGAAATATTAAAAGTTAAGTTCAACAGGGGAGGAAAATTACTTCAGTTGACTTGTTTATCTTATGGACTTTCTCGTGCCCTACGCCTGTTTACGAAAATCTCAAAACCTGTTTATGCCACTCTTAGAGAGAAAAGGCATTTAAATGTGAGGTATATTGAGGACTCGTATCTACAAGGAGGTACGATACATGAATGTCAGTCTAATCTTACTGATACTTGTTGCTTATTTACAAAATTGGGGTGTCCTGTACACTCTGTGAAATTAGTGCTTGGACCAGTAGAGACACTTGTTTTTCTCCGGGATTTTGTTCTGAATTCTCTCAGTATAACTGTGTCTCTCTCCCAAAGCAGTACCTTGGGCTTATTAACAGTGTAACTATATCAATTTAAAAAGAAAATAGCTTTTCAGAATTACAATGGTGGTGAGATAATATTGAGAAAGCTGACTGTCCTCTTTGTACCCCAAATGCAACATAACCCTGTACACGCTTCACACAAGGATTAGGATGCAGTCATGTGCATTGAAAAACAGGAAGCAGAAGGACTGAAACTGAACCAAAGAATAACATTAATTGCCTTGAACTCATGGCTGTAGTTTTTGGTTTGAAAGCTTTCTACAGTAGAATGAAAAGTGCCGATATTTGCATTTATTTGGTCAATACAACCAGTGTTAACTGTCTTAATTCTATGGGAGGTACACATTCTATAGAGTGCAACTCCGCTGCTTAAGATATCTGGCAATTTTGTATTGAGAGAGAGATCTGGATTTTTGCTGCTCTTCTCCCACTGAAGGAAGAATAATACTCAGGCTCACAGAAAGTCTAGAGATTTTACTAATAATAAGGAGTGGAATTGTTAAGGCCAGACATATTTCAACAAGTTACAAAAATCTGGTTGAACCATCATCTCTTGATCTCTTTGTCTCTAGGCCAAATGCACAGTTGTCTTGTTATGCATTCTGGGGACCTGATCCTGGCACAACTTATGTAGATGTTTTTTCGATTACATGGGAAACACAATTTTTTCTATGCTTTTCCCCCATTTAGTTTGATTGCTCATTGCCGGCAAGATAGCGAGGGCGGAAGCAGAGGGCATAATGATTGTTCCCTTCGACCTACCCAGCCATGTACAGCTGGTGCACCTGAGAGTAGATGTGCCAAGGACATTTCCACAGCAACTGATCATGACCATGCTCAAAATGCCAGGGAAAGAAGATGAGTTTCGTCCATTAATAAAGACAATGTTCCTGATGGTTTGCAGATTATCAGGGAATCCCTTGAAGTGCAGGGAATTTTTAAGAGGGCTGAGGACATCATCCTACAATTTTGGAGACATGGAACTCTTAAACAGTACTCATCTTACATTAGGAAGTGGATAAATTTTGTGGTAGCCAGCAAATCGATTTTGTTTCCCCCACTTTATCCCGAGCATTAGATTTTCTAGTTGAGCTGTTTAAAAATGGAATAGGATATAGTGGTATAGACACTGCCAGATCTTATTTGTCGTGCATTATCAATCCCTTGGCTCTCATCCTACAGTTACAAGGTACCTCAGAAGGGTTTTTTGAACGAAAACCCACAACACCATGATACACACTTATACGGGACGTTGGCAAGGTACTTTGCTACCTCGAGACAATATATAACTCAGAGGATTTATCATAAAGGGACCTGATCTTAAAAACTGTAACGGTTCTATCTGCCAAAAGAGGCCAAACTATTCATTATCTTAACCTTGATGATATGATAAGTTCAGAAACTTTGATTATGTTTACCTTGAAGAAACTTCAAACAATCCGAACCAGGAGTTAAGCTAATGCTAATCGAGTTTACTTCATATCCTCCTGATCCTTACATTTTTGTGATCACTACTCTAAGGATGTACTTAGCTTGCACAAGATACAAACATGGTGACAATAAGGCATTGCTCATTGGATCATTAGGCCAGTTTCTGAAGAACAATTGAAGAAAGGGCTATGGTTGTTATGCACAGGTCTGGGATAAATGTTGAACTGTTCCGGCCTCATAATGCTAGTGCTGTAGACACATCCAAAGCAATTACATACAGATTATGTCAACATCTGAGTGGAGTTCAGCCTCCACATTTGTTAAGTTTTACAAATAACCTGTTGATGTTGATGACAATTTTACAGGAAATGTTTGAAATCTGTAGACTAGGGGATTATTGTGTCATAGATACTCTGCAGACCAAGTGTTGTGTTACAGAATATGGATTCTGTGTGGAGTTTGTTACATGTGTGCAGTGTGCTTTAAAGTCTTATGTAAGACCTCAATGCGATGACTGAATAGAATTTGAAAATTAAACGAGACTTACTGTAAGTTGAGGTTTGATTGGAATTCTATCCGTCACCAAGCATTGAGGGATAACATGCCCTCCCTTCTCAAGCCCTCACCCATATTTTTACTGGGAGTTTCTCCACTGCACACATGGTAAGTGCTTTAAAAACTGAGGTCGCGCAGGCGCAATGCTATCTCATGTAATCCCTCAATGCTTGGTGACGGATAGAATTCCAATAGAACTTCAACTTACAGGTAAGTCTCGTTTAATTTTCAACTTTACCTGAACATGAGCGACCATCTCCAGCAAATCCTGCCTTACAAGAACAGTTATGTCCGCCGACAGTGTTGATGCAGTTTGCATTTGCGTCACAGTCATGAATACCGTTGAGACATTCATCAACATCTATATGGCAAACAATTAAAAAAAATTAACTTTTACATTTTGATTTTAAGTAGATCAAAATGCTATGATACTGAAAGCGAAGTGCAGGAGTCTAATTCTATTTCAAACAAATAAGACATCAACAGCATCAAAACCAAAGCTATACTCAAAACAACACGGAAGTGACATGAAAGCTGACTGTCAATAACCTTCTAAGTCCATGTCACAATTAACCAAGACTGCCGTTCCATTCGCATTTGGATCCAGCCAGTACTTGCTGCTAATGGTGTCCTTGCCTTCGCTTGCCTTTATTTCCTGACACGAATGCGCTGGGAGCTCCGGAATGGAACCTAGAGGGGCTTGGATATATATGTATGAAAAAAAAAAAACAAGACCAAGGATCACTGTAGGTGCATGATGATTGGTAATTACTAGAGTGAACACGCTCCTTATCAGCTTGTCTTTTAACTATCTCAGTGTATCAGCTTTCAGATCGTTTCAAAGTTCAGTCACTTTCGACCTCGTCATCGCCTACCCATCCACACCAACCTTGGCTTAGTGTATTGCAATTGCTCTCGCCTCTCTTTCTGCTAGTCAACAAACTGTGTTACCCAAACATTTGAGTCTGTGTTTGATATCATAAGTTATTTAAAACCGTTACCTAGAGAACTTCACGGAATGAAATATGCGTAAATTTTTCAAATGGGGCCAGGTAAAATTTGTCAGGAGTTAAGGGATTCTGGGCCATTCTTTTCAAAGGAAAATACTTTCAAGGTGTTGTTAACGAGCATTAGACCCTCGGGAGGACGGGGAGTTTCAGGTATTATGCAAACGTTTCCGATCCACGGACGGCAACTGGGAGTTCATATTAGTACTTTTAACCCTCACCAGTACGTTTCAAAGCTCTTATTTAAGCATTAAAAACTTGTCGTCTTCAACAAAAGTCGATAAAACGTGCCAAAGAAATTAGCACTCGGATTCAGCTGGTTAATGTCCGCCTCTCAAAAACGTCCGTGCTAAAGCTCTCTTATCTTTCTTCTTTTTACATACCCCTTTCCATCAAGCGTCTTATGTAAGAACGTGCCGGGTCTGAGCGAAAGTTTTCCGGTCTTGCCTCCTTGGTGCGGTTATTCAATTCGCATGATTTTTCCCATTTGACGTAGTTGTAGCTTTGACAGGTGATTTCTTTTTCACAGCTGAAATCACACTCGTGAAACGCTCTTACGAGGAATTTTTTAAAGACGAATCCTTGTAGAGCCATTCCATCTATGCTCCGTTCCACTCTGCATTGCTCACCAGCAGACACGCAGTCCATAAAGAAGCCGGCGAAGAGAAAAATACATAGGTTAACGGTCCAGAGCATTTTCCTGGTCTTTCAATTTGTAACTGTATGGAGATAACTGTATATACACAAATAAAAAGACTAACTTTAGAAACTTGGTCAGGACTGATGCCAATTTTAATGATATGCAATCGCTTTTGTAGCTATTCAGTAATAACAAGCCATCTGTTCCCAGGCTTTTGTCTGCGGTTCCATATCTTTTAAAGACTTAAGTCATTCCCATTCTTTCCACAGACATCTGCTGTTGTTTTTAGCAAATTATTTCTCTTCGAGCGCGCGATCGAGCGCCGAGCCCAAAAGCGATCGCGAAGCGAGTGCAAACAATATATAAAACGTCGGTAGGCTTCTGGAGAAAAAGAGATGCTTTTTTGTCTCCCACCCCTTGTCATCCCCTCATCTTTATCATTTCATTCCAGAGTATACAAATTAAACTCGGCCAGTAAAATTGATTGTTAGAGTTATTTGTTCGCGTTAAGCCTCTGCAAGCTACTTCAACAGCGATAAATTCATCTAAAAGAAGCTAAAAGAGGCCCAAACATTCGGAACCGTCTGATTTCTGCAGACAGCTGTGTTCATTTATTATTCCGCCATGCAATTTTGGCAAAGCATCGTACATTTCCGAGTTTATTAAAATTACTCTCAAAGGAGTCGCAAAACGAAAGTTGGCAGACGTTCTATTCGAACTTGGTTGATGTTTTCCTTGCGATCTTCGACGAACTCAAGACAAAATAAATGGTCTGTGGACAGACTAAGGCTTTCCAGCTGAGTTAAGGAACCTTCAATGGAATCACGTTCTTCGTTTCTTGAAACGGTGTCGTTCTCTGAGAACAATTAGTCACTTTGTGGAAGAATCGAGTCAGTTTTCATCTTAAAATAAAGATCCTTGAAGAATAACGCGCATTCGAGAGGGATTTCCTAATCTGTGGCAGTAAAGTCGTTTTATTTTCTTTAAGCGACTTATTGCTCCCTGTCTAAAATGTATTATGTTCAGTTTCTTTATTGCAAGGTGTACCATTTGAGATTGAGATACCAAGCCCGAGTAAACGCTCTTAGCATCTAGTTTCACGCAATTATGTATTTTTTTTCACCATGAGCGAAAAACAAAAATTGTGGCGCAAATTATCCTGCGAAGGTCTACAGTAACCTCAACTTACCTTTTTAGGAAAATACCTTCCGAGTTTTTTGGCAATAATACGCGATACAGGAGAGAACTAGCCTTTCAGCGAACGCGTCGTGCAATAAAATACGGGTTTATTTCAGGAAAACCTTTGCATTTACATCTCTTTTACCACTGAGCAGCATACAAAACCGTCAAGCTAATAAAATGTAGATTCTTGGATTGGCTACTACGCACAAACCTTCAAACACATGACTGACAATGATCGTTGAACTGAATTACCTGCCTTCGTGTTCGTACGTACGGTCAAACAATCTGCACCATGTCAATCAGCAGATGACGGACTACAAAATGGCGTGAGGCATTTTCGATACTTTTTTTGGTTACTGAGAAATTCTATTGTGAACTAGACGAACAGAGTATTTGCCGATATTCGTCACTTGAGAGAGCCTTAAAGAGGAAGTATTTGAAATATCAAGAAATCCTGCGACACATTTTGGGGTATAGATAATGAAGGAATACTTTGGCCAAGTTTCGTTGAAATCCGTCAAATCTACGCTCCCTGTTACATGTAAGTGTTATTGTCAGCTGAGAAAACTAGGTAGAGCCAAAAGAGTATATAAGCTATTCGAAGAGATTTACAACCATGACATTTACCGAGGCACGCGTTCGTTTAGCTGCAAGATATCACCAAATCATGATTGTAACACATGGTTGACTGAAAGATCCACTAATATCGGTCAGCTGGACTTTAGGATAGAATATTTAAGATGTGACATCTTTATTTTAACGTATATAAACATTTCCAAATTTTCGTAGCAGTGAGATTGAAATAAAACATTTAGAAAAGATTACACACCTTTTAAATTTGGAAGACATGTTTCGGATACTCAGAATCCATCTTCAGTTAAAGGATGTTTACAAGTGAGTGACTTGATATAAAGTAGGTAACAAGAAGGTGTAAACTACAAAATGTAGAATAATAGTTACAAAACAGTGAAAAAGTTACATAATACTTAAGGGAAACAACAGAGTAGGAAACTAAAAAAGTGCGAGTACAAAACTGTGAAAAATGCTGAATACAAATAGTAATTGAAGTAAGAGTGTTAAATTAACATGTTTGAGTTGTTTATTCGATGCGCGTCGTTCCCATTCAATATGAAGAGCTTCTTTGATCTTAAGTTGGAAATTAGCCGAGTGTAAGATGGAAAAACAATTAAATGAGCATAGATTCTTACATGACTCAGAACCCTGAAGATGTTTATAGATATGGGAATTGCGATCCAAGAGTAAGTGCTCACGAACCCTGGTGCCAAAATTTCTACTGGTTTCACCGACATAACAGGCATGACATCCTGCACATGTAAATTTGTAAACCACCTAGGAACGGAGCGTATGGGGGATCGAGTCCTTCAAACTGAACATGTTACTTAACTTATAGGAAGAGAAGGCTAACCTAATGACTAAATCCTCACAATATGTCTTAGCGATGATTTTGATTTTACGTTGCGCCACGAGGGAAAGGGGCCAGTATAATTTGAAAAACCGTTTGGTCGTTCCCATAGAATGGTCCTGCCGGGATGCATCAACTGATTGTGAACCTTACAAAGGTATTGATTAACTACCCTTTGTTTCCCCTCTACTAACTATGGTTACACGGGAAACAATTTTTCATAAGAATAGATGTTAATTGTTGGATGTTGGCGTGAAAGTTGCTCCAAGTGTTGTTGATTTTGAAGGCCCTGTCCACTAATGTATGAATGGGAACAATTTTGTAAGAAACGGGTGTAAAACTGAAAAAATTAGTGAGCAGCCCCGTGTACTTTTTTTTTTCCGAAACACTGAAACGTTGCAACTTGCTCCCTCTTGTTATTGTAGGATCAACTTTAAGTTGTCTAAATTTAGAGCTGTCTGAGATAATGTCCAAAATGCTGTTGTCGTACGTCGCTCTATCAAAAAAGACCACACCATTTCCCTTGTCCGGTTTTAATATGACAATGTTCTTGTTCTTTCTTAACCGCTTCAGAATGCGTCAGGTTTTAACGTCATTCTGAGAAGGTCGATAAGAGGAAACGTAAACATTTGCAAGATGAGAAAGGTCGGCTTTGAGTTTTCCAGACTGTCCTTTGTCAACAATATTCCTAAACATAGAGCGGTGAATGAGTTCAAAGCAGGTGTAAATGTCAGACTTGCGAAAATGTGGAGGCATGCGCAGATTGAATGGGTCTTGTCTTAAAATATTATTTCTGTTTGCTACTGCCGAGACCCACTTTTCATTTAACGGCAACTTTTATGATCAAAAGGACGGTGTACCTATGGGTTCTCCCCTCGCATCCGTTCTTGCCAATCTTTTTATGGGTGACCATGAGAAAGATTGGTTACAAAAATACAAGGGTCCTGAAGTTCTTTTCTATCGCAGATATGTGGACGATACGTTTTGCTTATTTAACAACGATAATGACGCCTCACAATTTTTTGATTTCATCAACTCACAACATACTAACATCAAGTTCACTTATGGAGAAAGAGGAGAACCGTAAACTACCCTTTCTGGATGTACTCGTTGACAACAGTCATCCCGATTTTCTAGCAACATCAGTGTTTCGGAAAAAAAACGTACACGGGGCTGCTCACTAATTTTTTCAGTTTTACACCCTTTTCTTACAAAATTGTTCCCATTCATACATTAGTGGACAGGGCCTTCAAAATCAACAACACTTGGAGCGGCTTTCACACCAACATCCAACAATTAACATCTATTCTTATGAAAAATTGTTTCCCATGTAACATTATACAAAGGGTAGTTAATCAATACCTTTGTAAGGTTCACAATCAGTTGATGCATCCCGGCAGGACGATTCTATGGGAACGACCAAACGGTTTTTCAAAACTCAAATTAAAGTGTTCAGGGCTTTTTGACTGTCACAGTAAGATGGCAGCCAAAAATTGCTGTTTTTTCAGGTAGCGTTTTATTTTTTTATTTTATTTTTTTTTGTTTTGCGAGGGACAACATGATCACTGAGCGCGAGTGAATCTTGCATGTTTGGTTTTGCCCCTATTTTGAGGGAAAATGGCGACATTCTGAGCATGCGCATGCAGTTTATCCTGGACTGACTAATAGACTCTTCTTTGCAAGTGAATAAATGAAAGATCATATATTTTAACTGCGGAGAAAGATATGAAGACATGACTGATCATCGCAGTTATATACAAAGCTTTAGCAGTTGTTAAATTAAAGCCTGAAAAAAATTCAGGCCTGAACGGGATTTGAACCCATGACCTCTGCGATACCGGTGCAGTGCTCTACCAACTGAGCTATCAAGCCAACTCGGAGCCGATTATGTGGTGAGTTCGTAATATACCCGTAGATGGTAAAGAATGCAAGTGAACATATGAAATATCATATATTTGAACTGCGGAGAAAGATATGAAGACTGAAATTAAAGCCAGAAACAATTCAGGCACGAAATTCAGGTTCGAATCCCGTTCAGGCCCGAGTTGCGTGTATAATATCTGCGATGATCAATCATATTTTTATATCTTTCTCCGCAGTTCAAATATATGATCTTTTATATGTTCACCTGAAAAAATTGCGAGCGCCCGCATTATCACATGTACACCCGCACTTTAGTGTAATGCAATAAGTGTTTGCTCTCAGCAAATAATACTGAATTAATTCCTCCGTCATATAATAAAGTAATAATAGTTGAACTGAGTAGAGCATAAATTGATGTTCTCGTTGAGTCTTGTTTTTTTTTTGTTTTTTGTTTTTTGTTTTTTCTGAGAAACCACGGCCGGCGCATCTTTAAAATCAAACAATGTAGTAAGCCAAACCACTTCCCAAGGAGAGTGTGTCCTCAGTGAAATACTATACAAAAGATGAAGTAGACGGTTTTCATTTAGCGCGGCCTGTTCGAGTTTTACACGAATAGACAGTTTACCTAAACACGAGCGACCATGTCCAGCAAATCCTTCCTTACAAGAACAGTTATGTCCGCCAACAGTGTTGGTACAGTTTGCGTTCACGTCACAGTCATGGTTCCCCGTGATACATTCATCGATATGCACAATGGAAAATGATAATCTGATACGTTTAAAAGTTGACATTAATTGGGGAGCCCCAATTATAAGTTCTAGCCCTAACACATTGATGTATAAAGTCACTTTCCCTGAGCATGAGAGACCATTTCCAGCAAATCCTTCCTTACAAGTGCAGTTATGTCCGCCGACAGTGTTGATGCAGTTTGCATTTACGTCACAGTCATGACTGTCGCTGATGCATTCATCAACATCTATATTGCAAACAGTTAAAAAAACACTTTAACTTTTATACCTTGATTTAAAATAGATCAAAATGCTATGGTACTGAAAGAGAAGTACAGGAGTCTAATTCTATTTAAAACAAATAAGACATCAACAGCATCAAAACCAAAGTTATACTCACAACAACACAGAAGTATCATGAAAACTGATTGTCAGTAACCTTCTAAGTCCATGTCACAATAAACCAAGACTGCCGTTCATATCGCAGTTGGATCCAGCCAGTACTTGCTTACTGCTGTCTTTGCCTTCGCTTGCCTTTATTTCCTGACACGAATGCGCGGGGAGCTTCGGAATGGAACCAAAAAAGAACTAATAATACTGTTGCCAAGAGAACTTTACGGGATGAAAATTTGGCGAAATTGTGCAAATGAAGCCAGTTAAATTTTGGTAGGAGTAAGAGATTCTCAGGCTTTTTAAAGGAAAAAGCTTTCAAGGTGTTGTTAACAAGCATTAGCCCCTCAAGAGGACAGGGGAGTTTCAGACATTGTACAGACGTTTCCAAGCCAAGGACGCCAACGAGAAGTTTATATTCTTGCTTTTAACCTTCACCAGTGCGTTTCAAAGCTCTCGCATTTAAAACTTGACGTCTTCAACGAAAGTCGATAAAACGCGTGAAAGAAAACACTCGGGTTCAGCAGGTTGATGTTCGCCTCTCAGAAACGTCTGCGCTGTTAAAATATCTCTAATCATAAAAAAATATACCCTTTAACGTACCCCTTTCTATCAAGCGTCCCATGAAAGACCGCGCGCCGGGTCTGAGCGGAAATTTTCCGGTCTTGTCTCCTTGGTGCCGTCATTCAGTTCGCACGACTTTTGCCCTATGACGAAATTGTAGCTTTGACAGGTGATTTCTTTTTCACAACCAATATCACACTCGTGAAAGGCTCCTACGAGGAATTTTATTTTAAACATGAATCCTTGTAGAGCCATCCCGCTTGTACACCGTTCCTCTTTCCATCGCTTACAAGCAGAAACGCCGTCGATGAGGAAGTCGGTGAAGAGGAACAAACATGGACCAACAGTGCACGGCATTTTCCTGGTCTTTCAATTTGTAACTGCATGAAGGGATAGAATGACAAAATATAAAACGACTAACTTTAGGAAGTTGAAAGACATTCACGAAATTCAACTACTTATACTGCTAATAATACGGTATTCTTAGACTAGTAACTTAAAGAAAGAAAAAAAAATGCAACGTCATACACGCACACAACTACATTAGGGAAGCCTAAGGGAAGCTAAACGAAAACTTAGGGGCGAAGGGCTGTGGATGTATGATATGGCGACTAAGGTTTTATCTCAAAGGAGAAAAGATTGAAGATATTTTCCCCGTTGATTCTCTGTACATTATTGAGGCGAGGAAAGAGGAAAGGAATCATGTCTGGCAAAAAGGAAAGTGAAAAAGAAGAAACTTTGATTTCTCTGCCTCTGCGAAGCCAAATGTAGAATCTTGCAAGTAACAATAAATTAAAGTTGACTGTGGTTTTGTATTTGAAAGTATCAGGAGACCTCAGACCCAAGAAGACAGGATTGTTAAGATTGTAGTCGTTGAATAAAACAAAAATAACGATGATTTCGCTATGTGTTTTAAGCACTTAATGACTGGCCCCAAGGGAAACAGTGAGTTTTGTTTCTCCGAGACCCTCAATAGAATGTTGAGGCCGAGGGGAAACTAAACTCACTGTTTCCCACTTGACCAGTCATTAAGTGTTTTGTTATACCTCCCAACTCAAAAACAGGAAAAAACTGCAAAGAAATCGTTTGCTTGAAGCGGCCTGGCTCACAAATTTGCCGCGGTTTCAAGGAGCACGATCTGATCACGTGCGAGGCTTAAGTTCAAGTTGTTGTTGCCCTTGGGAGTTAGTGAGTTTTGTTCGCCCTAGGGAGTTACTGACTTTTGACCCATGACACGTGACATGTTCCCCTCCAATCGGAAAACGTATTTGAGTTGGGAAGTATAACAAACATCGTTGTTGCCATCCAGTTCAGACCACATGATGATTCAACTGATTGCATGAGAGTATGTACAAACAGAACAACTGTAACCTCCCAAATGAATGAACACACGATGTAATTCGGGTGGCAACATGCATGTCAAGCTGAATCCGTCTATACTGTGTTTATGAAATTAAAACAATGAGATTTATAAAATGTCTTACACTATGGTTTCAAATCAGGAACACTTCCAAGCTTCTAAATTTGCACAAGTGGCTCGGGTGCGTGCGCGCGTGCGTTGGTAAGGACTAACCTACCAACAACCTTTCTTAGTCATTTCAGTCAGAGAATGGGTACGATTTTCGCCACTTTGGTCTCAAATAGGGTACAGTCTAGAAGAAGCTACTTTTCATAGTTAGTCTATCGATAAGACCATCAACGAAAGCCCTTTACAGTGCCTTTAACATCGGTTTGAACTGGAGAACTGATTATAAGTCAGGCGTTCAGAAGAGGGGATCGAATTTTTGGTCAGGTCATAAATAAGGAAGGGAAAATCGCAGACTTTGGTCATAGATAGGATAAGAGTTTTGGGAGGCGGATCGCGCACCCCCACCCAATTTTTCAAGGAGTATCCCTCCGGTATAAACTCACGAGGGAGAGCTTTTGTTAGAGCACTACACTTTCAACCTTTTTTGTATGTTGGTTGAACCACTGTCCTTAGTCGCCTTTGTCGTCTTTACTCGTTTTCTTCGACCCGGTTTTATGGTCACTTAGATAGGTTTTCGCTTCACTTCTTTTTCTTCTGTCGTATTTGATAGGTCGAGTACACTCGCCATTGATGGCTACGAATATTCAGTAAAATTGTCATTATCAGATGCCTTGACAAAGCATAGCTACACAAGTTATTTTGTCATGATCACCTCTCGATCACTGTCGTATAGCTACAAAATTTTTTTGACTGGATCGCGTTTCTGATAACAAAATACAGTAAAAAGTGAATAATGCAGATGCGGACAATACAAAAAGAATGATGGAAGTAGAACATCTGATCGCGGCATGAAGCTGAAAAAAATTATCGAGAAAAGTAAGTGAACAAAGAAGGTTTTAGCAAATAGCGAAGTCGCCATCCAGTGTTCATACTCTATATTGATTATACCCAAATAAATGTAAACTATGATTGTACGTTTTTTTTTTCTTTTCAGCAATGTATATACGCTAGACTGCCAGCCGATTTTCGAGAAAGAAATCCGCGTTCCTCCCCCGATGGAAATGATTGCAGCGAAAATTGAGCGTACTGATGTGTATTAAAACAATTGTTAGTGAGCGTTATTAATAACACTTATCTCTCCTTTAATATTCTGGACATCACGAGAAACATCATCAAAGAAACGTTTCACGTTGGATTTGAATGGTTTCGCAAAAGTAGGGTTTTCAAAAAGATACCTCGATGGACCAGTTTTCAATTTATTTTGAAAATTCTAACATGGAGCCTTGCTTAGTAGGCTACAACTAAAGAAGCTATCATGTATTCGCGCCAGAACTCATAGGAAATTGGCCGGGTGAGCAAGCCTCCGTAAAGACCGGTTTTCACTTAGGGTTAAGCACATGCACATGAATATCGGCAGCGAGGACGCACGTAACACAAGCATAAGAACAAGCAGAACCAGGAGCCATAATCGGGGACGGAGACCGTAAGTGCGCGCCATTTCTAGTATTGGGGTTGTCCCCATGATATGGGACAATAATTCTATTTTTAGAACAAATTGCACCATCACCTGCGGCACACGCGCGTACATGCTGCGAGGATTTTTGCGGATGTCGCGTGGGGGAAATGGCGTCCGAAATTCCCGAAATTTTTATGTGTTAGGCCCACAACTCAACGCGTTTACGTCTGTTGGAACTTTGCTAAAGTATTTTCGTCGTAGGCTGCTTCAGTTTGAGTGAAGTAAGACTGTGTCGAATTTAGGTATGTTCCGCTTATATATATCGCTGACCAAGTTGTGTTCCGACGGATGCTTCTTTTATATGAGCTGTACATTACTCCACGTTAAATTTCAGATATGTTGAAGATTAACAGCTTTTCCATTACACAGCAAAAAACTAGCTGGATGTATTTAGACATAGCAGAGCTTCAGGACTTCATACTTTCCTAGATCCTCTTGCCACACGCTTGCGAGCAATTTGCCAGTCTATCGCGACCGAAAAGTAAAACAAAATAATTGCTAGTTTGAGTTTCGCCTGAATTGTAAGCAATTGATGTTCCATCAAGGCCCAATAACTTTACGTCCGCAGATACTGCTCAGTTTTATTCGTGTAAAAACCCAGTGAACTATCTGTTGTCGATGAATGAGAGCGCCCGCCGATGCGTGTTTTGTACAGTCAGTGAGCATGACAATTGTTCTTCCGCCGCACTTTCGTGTGAAAGCGTACATCGAACTCAAACAATAACTCTATAGTTTTTAAATATTTTTAAGATTGATAAATGTTTGAGAACATATTAAAAGCTAAGCTGAAAATATGTGAATAAAGCAGAAATAATCAGCAAAGTTACGATGACGCTTTCTTTAATGAACTTCGAATAACGATTTCGATTTTGTTGATCGAGTTATCAAAACTCCCTGTCTATTTTCATTTTCGCAGTGTAAAACTTCACTATGCTTATGTTGAAGGAACACACATGATGTTAGTAGCCTCTTTTGCGTTCGTGAAATTTGTTGCAGCATCTCAGCACAAAAGATAACGAAAGAAATCTTTGTCAAGATTTGTTGACAATTGAAAACACCGACTCGGATTTGAAAGTGCACGAGCTGCACTATGCAAAGGAGCTAATTGTACGTGTCAGACTTTCCTTTCAAAAACTTTTGCAAACTCACCAAACAAGCAGAAACAAACAAAAAAAACCCATCAAAACAGGTTTTGGTTACCATTAACCATTGTCTGAGAAACTCACAAATTAACTCGATACCAGAGGAGAGAGTTTTCTTGCTACATTCTTAAGTCAGAACAAACGCAAAAACATACGCGTAAGCTTACAACTAGAACGAGCTGGAGCAGATCTTATTATTCATACCCAGCGCGAAATTGAAGCCTTGTTTTCGACACTGACTGAACTCACCTTTTCAGTTAGCTCAGAGCGTAAAACTAGATGTGAGCGCCCTGGTTCGTATTCCCTGCCTTATTCCCTGCCATCGCTGTGAAAAATACGCAAGATAATCTCTCAACTCTCACCGTTTGATCACGCAACGTGACAAAATCCACGCGAGAGCCCCCGACATGTGCGTGGATCAGCGCACATATATGACGTCAGGATGGCGCAATTTGTTCTAAAAATAGAAAAATTGTCCCATATCATAGGTGCGCGCGGATCCCAAAGCTTACGGTCTCCGTCCCCGGTTATGGCTCCTAGCAGAGCACAATATTTTATTATTCCCGTGCTCCCGGCCCTAAGCTCATTTCAAGTGACAACGCGCTGCTGCGAGCATAACCATAAGCACAAGCATCGTCCGCCGTCGTGCTTTACTGTATCGAGGAGGTATGGTTATACGGTTACTAATGCCCTGAAGATAACCACAACTTGTGCCCCAATGATTTGGCCATTTGTGTGTTACGGCCCGACTAACGTAACATCGATCGTTTGATTAAGAGTGGTAGCATTGATTCATCAAAGTATAACCAGTCACCGTACATGTTTCTTTTCGTGGTTTAATTCTCACATAAATTTTCCACATTAAGAACACCACGTGTTGCAAATAAAAGTCCACTAATGGCGTTCACTAAACATATTTAGCATGCAGACAGGTGTATAAACAAAACGCCTATTCTAACAACATAAATTTAAGTGTTTCTTTGAAACTTACACCTGTCATCTTTAAAATTAAACGTTGATATCTGTTTTTGGAATTTTTTCCGACATTTAAGCTTGGGTTAGCCATTAATGTGATAGCACTGCTGTAACATCACTTGATAAAGAGTGGTAGTATCAGTCCATCGAAGTATAAAGTTAAATTTTTTCTTTCATGGCTTAATCATCTTATGTATTCCAAAATATGAACATCGTATGCTGCCTATAAACCTAAAGAACCAGTCAATGTCGAAGGTGTTGATATTATTTTTTTTGACATGGAGACAGAAACATCAGCAAAACGCCCATTCTAACAAAATCAATTAGTTTTCCTCAAAATTAAAAACAGCGGCTGCGAAAGTCGGATCCTCTCAAAACATACTGACTGGGTTTTTTACTGGAGTTACAACTCAACACTGCAATGGGAGCTTAGGGTAAGATAGCCATGTTTAACGTAATTTCTACTGAGTTATTTAAATTTAAAAATTACATTGTATGTCAGGCAACTAGAAATATGTACTTCTCCAAAATGTAAAATATTTCGTGAATTTATAAAAAAAAATTAAAAAAAACTTTTTTCTTCGTGAATTTATGAAAATCGGCTGAGCTCTCTAAGCTACCACAGTTCAATTCAAAATAAATCATATACACTCCTTTCAAAGTAGTTCGTAAGATAACCAACTTGGTACTTTTCAAAGAGGAGTTTATTTCTTACTCTGTTTCTCCTGAAGATTGAAGACAAAAGGAAGAACCACAAACAGATCTAATTAAAAACATTATTTACATCCCGCGGCGCTCGTTTTACAAAAAGAAAGCTTTTCACTATTAATTCGGATTTGAAAAATCGGCAATTAAACATTGCCGAGGGATCTTTAACTCTCCAATAAAATATTTATGTTAGGTTTCAACGTAATAGTTTTACTGCAGCTGATGCAAGCTGCTTATGCTAACAGGCTTTCTTTCAGTAAGTCACTAGCTGATGATTCTGTCATCTGTTCATAGCGGGAGTTGATAAAAATGTATTTTAATACTAGTGCTGTATGTGCTGTATATTTTATAATAATATTATTTTCTAATTTATCGCATAGAAGTCTATCACTTCTTTTTCGCGACTTAAAAATTGTGGAAGAAGAAAAGGGAAAGTGACACTGCAGAAAGGTTGGTGTAACAAAATAAATTTAAATAATGCTGACTTTCACGTTACCATGCAATAACAAAACAATCAAGGCCAATGAGAAAGACGAATAATTTCACTAAATTGAAGAACTGTTGACCATTTTCCTAATTGTGATATGAAAAAGGATCGAATACCACGCATAAGGTGTGTAACTGAAAACAAAGAGGAACAACGTACAAGATAGTTCGAACTAATCACTCCCCATTCAAGTCAAAGACTTAATTAGAGCGGCCTTCTCTAAATATCACCTGGGGGGGGGGGGGGGGGGTGCAAAATGGAAAAAAGAGACGAAAATCCTGAACTTTGGCAAGAATGTAGGTCTAGTGCAACTAAATATGAATAAATAAATGCTCTAAGTTCGTTCAGATTCGTTTAGGCGAACGGCGACGATCACGGTTTCAGGCTCTTACATCAGTTTTCAAGGGTTTTTTCCAACACAAAGCTTTAAAAATTATCCGCTTGGCTCCAAGGCAATTTAAATCATTCATCCCTCAAACTTGGTGTAATTTTTTTTTTTTTGTTCCCCTGTGATTCGGAGCAAGGTTACAATTTTAATATATCGAATTTTGCCTGTTGCCTCTATTATGAGCACTAAATTTCACCTTCCGGTATACAGCTTTTCAATGCTTCTTGTCTAATTCATCACTTGTTGATCCCATGTCGATCAAATGAAATTATTTTCATTTAATCCTTTAGCTATCTCAGGTGATCAGTGTCATAAAGATCTTTAATACATTTTGTTTCTTATGGTAAAGGATCACTGATGCATAATATCGATGTAAGTAAACGTTTGAAGAGCAAGAAGAAATACTGAATTAATTTTAATCAGAAGTTTACGTCGATAACGACTTACGGAGATCATGTTGCGGCTAAAGATGGTTACTTGCTCCAAAAAGCAAGACTGTAACTCGGCACTTGTATGTTTGGAGTGGCATAGCACACTAGGCCTTTATTGTTTCCTTGGGTCCAAAAAAAAACGACAAATTCCCGATAAAGGTAAACCTGTTTTTTAATTGCAAATAACGCAATGAATGAAAAAACATAGCTTAATGAGAACAATTTGACCATAGTCACGTGCACCTATGCAAAACGTCTGCGATAAAGCTCCCTGATACCAATTGAATGATGTCTGGATGGTCCAGGAGCTTCGTATGTCTTTCCTAAAATGATTAGTTTTATATTTGGGTCAATCTCTCCCTACAGTTACAAAATTAAAAGACAAGGAAAATGCTGTGGACTGTTAGTTCATGTTTCTTCCTCTTCGGCGGCTTCCTTATGGACTGCGCATCTGCTGGTAAACAATGCAGAGAGGAACGGAGCATAAATGGAATGGCTCTACAGGGATTCGTCTTCAAAAGATTCCTCGTAAGAGCTCTTCACGAGTGTGATGGCAGCTGTGAAACAGAAATCACCTGTCAAAGCTATAACTTCATCATAGGACAAAAGTCGTGCGAACTGAATAACCGCACTAAGGAGGCAAGACCGGAAAATTTCCGCTCAGATCCGGCACGGTTTTACAAAAGACGCTTGAGCAACAGGGGTATGCACAAAAATATAAGGGAACTTAAGCACACACGTTTTTGAGAAACGGACGTCAACCGAAAGTGCAGTGCTATCTTCTTTGGCGCATTTATTCAACTCTTCGTTGTCAACGTCACTTTCTAAATGCTTAAATGAGAACTTTCAAACGCATTGGTGAGGATTACATGTGCGCCAAAACCAAGAACACGAACTTCTGGTTGCATTCCTTGTTTTGGAAGCGTCGGTGCTCATGTTTATCATAGTAATAGCTAAAATTCGCCTCAAACCTCCGAAAACTTTTACTTTGCCCAATTTGCAACACTTATTTTGTTGAGTAATTCGATGAAATGATGAAACTTGCCCGGGTTTCAATAAACCTTTTTGAGGCGTTTTAACTTTTTTCAGTGGGGGCAGCTATCACCACATAGACGCTCGATCGACAAAAGAACTGTATTTTCTCATTATAAAAACCACAGTGTAGTTGCTGAAGAAGTAACGTTATTTTTTTTAAATTTTTTTTTATTTTTTGATCCAAGTATCTCTGGGTTCCAGTCCGGAGCTCCCAGCGCATTCGTGTCAGGAAATAAAGGCAAGCGAAGGCAAAGACACTATTAGCAGCAAGTACTGGTTGGATCCAACTGCGAATGGAACAGCAGTTTTGGTTTATTGTGACATGGACTTAGAAGGTTACTGACAATCATCTTTCATTTTACTTCTGTTTCGAGTATGGCTTGGGTATCCTTGGGTTATGATGCTGTTGATGTCATATTTTTTTGAAATAGAATTAGACTCCTGTACTTCTCTTTCAGTATCAGTACATTTTGATCTACTTTATACTAAAGATAAAAATTAAAGTTATTTTTAACCGTTTGCAATGTAGATGTCGATGAATGCATCAGCGGCAACCATGACTGTGACGTAAATGCAAACTGCACCAACATTGTTGGTGGACATAAATGTACTTGTAAGGAAGGATTTGCTGGAGATGGTCACTCCTGTTCAGGTAAATAGGCCCTTTGCAGGGTCCGGCCACATGGTACTGAATTAATTACGCTGGAAAGCAAGTTACACAGTAGGACTTCTAAAACAAAGGAAAGTCGGGCTGGACTAGTGCGAGTTCCTTTGTTTTGGAAGTCCCATTGTATAACTTGCATCCCAGCGTAATTAATTCCGTACCATGTGACCGGATCCTGCAAAGGGCCTATTGCCATTATTTCAATGTGTCAAAGCCAGAACTCTTATCTAAAGTTCTCCGATTAATGTCAACTCTTAAAAGCGGTGTGTACAGAGTATCAGCTGTAGTTTAGTTTATACCATCCTCCAGACTAGCCTTTCAGAAACAAAACGTGCATGGATTTTAGACGGTATTCCATTGTTTATTTTCTCTTGTAGCGTTGAAGAACTGTGCTGATATCTACAAATCTGGTGAAAGAAAAGACGGTATTTACACCATCATGCCCGACAATCTGCCTGCCTTTGATGTGTTTTGTGACCAAACAACAGCCGGTGGGGGGTGGACAGTGTTCCAGAAGAGACTGAACGGCTCTATTGATTTTTACCTTTACTGGAGCGATTACAAAGTTGGTTTCGGTGATCTGAAAGGTGAATTTTGGCTCGGACTGGACAAAATTCACCACCTGACCTCAGATGATACCAGCATGCTGCGGGTGGACTTGGAAGACTTTGAAGGGAATACTTCTTATGCCGACTATGACATGTTCGGTGTTATGAGTGAGAATGACAAGTACAAGCTGAAACTCGGCAGTTACTCAGGTATGAAGTTTTTCCGTTACTTTACCTTGCGCTGTGAAAGTACTGCACTTCAGTGGACTGTTAGATGAGGGTCTAACATAGGGTTAGCGGGATGCGGGATGCGGGATGCGGGATGCGGGATGCGAGATGAGCCATTGTTTGCTGCTAGGAAGCGGGATATAAGGAAATTTGAAGCCTGATGCGAGATTTCAAGGGGTTGGATGGCAGGAAGCGGGAATTGTTGATTTTTTTGTTTTTGTTTTTGTTTTTGTTTTTTCTTGCGTGCGGGAAACGGGATGTAAGACGGTCAAAATTAGGTAAACAACAGTGGCAACACATGATATCTCTCAATTATTCTTGCTTTTGTCATTTTTTGTTTACTCTATAATTTCAGAGGCTGCCTGAATTTCTGATCTTTATCAGACTCAATCTGCAGTCCGACTACTGTTTTCAAGAAAGAGTACCGACCACTGTCTCGTGTCTAAAAAAGTACCCTGGTCAATTTTCTCTAGAAACCATTAAATTCTAAAAGGTGAGCTCGCGTTTTAACCCGATAATGGTCGATAACGATCAAGAAGCACTTGACCAGACATAAAAATAGCTCATAATACGACACTCAAAAACAACGATAGACCATCAATGCTCACCAACGAATCAACGCCAACTCAGACGTAGGTAAATGAATTTAAAGGAGTTCAGTCGGGTATTTTTTTAGTAATTTTGACCACGTACCAAATTACCTTTAAATTTGAAGGTAACCTGAAAAAGGTAGTTTACTAAGATAGAAAAACACCAAAGAGATAAAAACAAATTGTAAAGGAACACGGTTGGTCAAGGATCCGGACAGAGAACATTAACACGAATTTCAAATTACAAACTTGAAAAATTAAGGTTAAACTTTTCAAGATGCGCAAACCGTAACGTAGCTCCTTTAAACGGTGACCGAGGGTAATACAAAATTTTGTTGCAATACGTTAACTTGGTAAAGCTCGGTGTCTCATCAGGGAAAAGCATCGTCAGTTGTCGCAGTTAAAAGGGAGCATTGCGAAACCACGACGGCGACGCTAACGAGAACGTCACCAAACAAAAGGTTTAATGAGCAAAACAATGCTTCTGCACGTGCGTTTTGAATCTTGGTACATTTCTCCCCCATCATTTGCAAAACAAAAACGTAAAATGACCAAGTTCTACGTATTTTGCAGAACGTGAACCGCAGTGGCTAGTTTTTCTTCTCTGCCTTTATAATTGAACGCTGTCATTACAAATTTAGCCTGAGCAAGTTTTTAGACCGATAGGCGTACTGAGCAGATCTACACAGTTGCGCCATTCCAAGATAAAATATAAATCAATATTTTACAAGGCGTCGTCCTCGGTGTCGCCGTCGTCTTCAAAACTCCCAAAAATGCTTTGGAACGCGGCGAGATGGAAATGACGCATCCGAAATAAGAGGGATGGCGGGATGGCGGGATGGCGGGATGGAGGAAACATTGGTGGCGGGAAGAGGGATTTGCAAACCCTATTTTAGACCGTCGTAGATGCGGACTGAAAAACTTGATCATGCAGCTTGATACTTCATTTGATTGCTTCGACAGGTTCCATTTCCGTATTTGTTCGAGTGTAGTATCGAAAGTAAATGGAAAACTTGTGGTCTTGCCGATACAAAGAAGCAAAGCCATCTTTGAATTACCTTAGGAGACTTTAGTTAAATAAATATGAATCTGAACAGTAAATTCTTTTAAATTATTTTAATGTTGAGGAAAAAATGGAAAATGTTTGAGGAAGCGAATCCTATAAACAATTGAGTCCACAATTATGTGAATTTGATATCGCTGTATTAATTTATTTCAATAATTTATCTCTTCATTTTCTCCTTGTTACTGAATAAGCGCTTTGTGAAACTATAATTTAAGTCAGTCTTTTAATCGTAAACATATAATTGTGGAAAATTAAAAAGAAAAGATGCTGGTAGTTGTTGACACCTGTTGAGAGGCTTTTGCCCTAAGTAAACATACCAGATTTCCAGAGTCAGTCTTTGAAAATAGTTTGTACTGTAGGTTAAGCATTTCGCAGAGTCCAATTCAATGCCGTGGTTTGCCAGTCGATGACGTCCAGAAATGCGATTGTTGGCATCACCATTTCTCGTTGCTCTTTTTTCTTCAGTCAGTCTCGTGTGAAGGTTTTTGCCAGTCTCCCCGATATGTAAGGAGCCTTTCGAACAAACCACGTTGTCAAGGCATCGAATATTGACATTTTTTTGTCAACTACGAAAACAAATACTTAGCTAGAACGTGGCTTGTTTCAACACTAGAAGCCTTTCGCCAATGAACCGGTTGTTCATTTCTTTATTTTACGTCACAGGAACTGCAGGTGACTCTCTCTCTGTTCATGGCGGTAAACCATTTACCACT
>NW_028301558.1:20355000-20415000 GCF_042242905.1 Orbicella faveolata
TCTTAAGAACTTCTTAATATGTCGAGAATAACTGTAAATTGCTTCTGGAAAGCAATTTAGTCAAAAATTTACTGAAGCAATAAGATCATTAGGTCGTCATTTCTCTGTAGTGATATGTTGATTCGGCCTTCGACTTATCAGCTATCATCTCTATAGAAATCTAGATCTAATAGTTTAATGGAAGTACCTGGTATTACTCGATTGAGGAAAAATTCCAATAACTAGTCACAGGTGTATTTGTAATTACTATTATCTCTGACGTGAGACGAAAATATGATTTTTATAAGATGTAGAGTAATCTAATGAGCATTTAATTCTTGTTGTAGCTTGTAGTTTATATGAATCATGATGTCCTGTAAACAATATAAGTACAGGGACCGTGCAGGGACGGGATTGAGAGGCTTTAGCCACCCCCCTAACCCCACCGCGGGACGATCCGGTGCTGAGGCTCCGTGCCTGTCAGAGCCAGGGGCAAATGGAAGTGACGCCGAAATGGTGACTGAGATTTAGGCCACATTTCAGCGTCGATGTTCACAGATCGTCACAGCATTAGTAGCGCGCTGAACAATCACTAAACCGTTACGACAGACACCGGACCGCGATGAGGAGCTCAGATACATCATCCGCGTTAATTTGGGATGGAGGATTTGAAGGGTTTTTAATGTGTATTAAAGATTTGCCCATGCAACTGCCTGAGGAACGTATCTTTTAAGGATGTTCAGTGAGGACTCTTGCACAAGCTAAGCTGCAATCAAAAAATGTAGATGAGCTTTTTGAAAACAGAAATAAATCTTTAATTTAGTACTTCTATAATAAATAGCTGAAAACAAACAGACGTAGACTCGACGGTATTAATGATTATAGCGTCTAAACAAAGATTACTTCATCAGACGGACGAAGTTGATGTTGACACAGATGAAAACAAAATGAAGAGGGCTAGCCACACTAAATCATTGGGACTGGCCACCGATGATAAACTCCGTTCAGTGGTCGAAGCATGTTGATGAAATATTAAGACATAAAATCATCTAAAGACGCTTTAAAACAAATAAGAACCTTTTGTTTCAGTTATAAATACCGCGGTACAAATGTTTCATGCTCTAATCACCAGCTGGATTACCACAGCCCCGCCTTAGACATCAAAGAATCGCCTTTTGATACGAGTTCGAGGTTTCTTGGAAACTCTAGCAACTCTTATATAGTTATAATACTTACAGTAAAAAAGTTACAGTAAAAAAGTCCTTATATGGAAAAAATTGTCCCACGAATTGAGACATGTCGGATATGCCAGACATTTAAAAAACAAAATCAACAATAACTTATTATATGAAAGTAACGCTCGTGTTGATTAAGGTATTCGAAATTAACAGGACCAGGAGCCATAATCGGGGACGGAGACCGTAAGCGCGCGCCGTTTCTAGTATTGGGGTTGTCCCCATGATATGGGACAATAATTCTATTTTTAGAACAAATTGCGCCATCGCCTACGGCACACGCGCGTACATGCTGCGAGGAATTTTGTGGATGTCGCGCGGGGGAAATGGCGTCCGAAATTCCCGAAATTTTTCATGTTTTTGGCCCACAACTCAACGCGTTTTCGTCTGTTGGAATTTTTCTTAAGTATTTTCGTCGTAAGCTGCTCCAGTTTGAGTGAAGTAAGACAGTGTCGAATTTAGGTGTGTTCCGCGTTAAGCTTATATACGTATATCGCTGACCAAGTTGTGTTCCGACGGATGCTTCTTTTACATGAGCTGTACATTACTCCACTTTAAATTTCACATATGTTGAAGATTAAAAGCTTTTCCATTACACAGCAAAAAACCAGCTGCATATATTTTGATATAGCAGAGCTTCAGGACATCATAGTTTCCTAGCTCCTCTTGCCACACGCTTGCGAGGAATTTAATTGCCAGTCTATCGCGACTGAAAAGTAAAACAAAATAATTGCTAGTTTGGTCAGTTTGAGGTTCGCCTGAATTGTAAGCAACGCTTGATGTTTCATCAAGGCCCAAAAACGTTACGTCCGTAGATACTGCTCAGTTTTATCCTTGTAAAAATCCAGTAAATTCTCTGTTGTCGATGAATGAGAGCGCCCGCCGATGCGTGTTTTGTACAGTCAGTAAACATGACAAATTGTACTTCCGCCGCACTTTCGTGTGAAAGCGTACATCGAACTCAAACAATAACTCTATAGTTTTTAAATATGTTTAAGATTGATAAATGTTTGAGAACATATTAAAAGCTACGCTGAAAATATGTGAATAAAGCAGAAATAATCAGCAAAGTTACGATGACGCTTTCTTTAATCAACTTCGAATAACGATTTCGATTTTGTTGATCGAGTTATCAAAACTTCTTGTCTATTTTCATTTTCGCAGTGTAAAACTTCACTATGCTTATGTTGAAGAAACACACATGATGTTAGTAGCCTTTTTTGCGTTCGCGAAATTTGTTGCAGCATCTCAGCACAAAAGATAACTAAAGAAATCTTTGTCAAGATTTGTTGAAAGTGCACGACTTGAAAGTGCACGAGCTGCACTATGCAAATGAGCTAATTGTACGCGTCAGACTTTCCTTTCAAAAACTTTTGCAAACTCACCAAACAAGCAGAAACAATAAGAAACCATCAAAACAGGTTTTGGTTATGATTAACCATTGTCTGAGAAACTCACAAATTAACTCGATACCCTGAGAACAGAGTTTTCTTGCTACATTCGTAAGTCAGAACAAACGCAAAAACATACGCGTAAGCTTACAACTAGCGCGAGCAGATCTTATTTATTATTCATTCCCAGCGCGAGATCGAAGTCTTGTTTTCGACCCTGAAAAACCCACCTTTTCCATAAGCTCAGAGCATAAAGCTACATATAAGCGCCCTGGTTCGTATTCCCTGCCTTATTCCCTGCCATCGCTGTAAAAAATATGCAAGATAATTTCTCAAGGTGTCTCAACTCTCACCATTTGATCACGCAACGTGACAACATCCCCGCGAGAGCCCCCGACATGTGCGTGGATCCGCGCGGATATATGACGTCAGGATGGCGCAATTTGTTCTAAAAATAGAAAAATTGTCCCATATCATAGGTACGCGCGGATCCCAAGGCTTACGGTCTCCGTCCCCGATTATGGCTCCTGACGGGACTTAAATTAAAGCAAATTGAAGGGAAAAATTATCTCCCAAAAGAAAATTAACGCGAAAGAGGGGCTAACGAGACTTAATACACAAAGGAACACAACAGTTTAAGAGAACGGGAACAAATTTCAGATTTTGACACTAACTGTAAAGTAGTATCCGAAATGCAAACAATGTTCGTGGAAGAGTTATCTCTTCCGAGTTTGAGTATACAATCAGAATGGTAGAAACCCCACCCGTTTGGTATCTACTAATGACTACTATTCGAAGTAATAGAGAGCTAAGTTATTCTTATAATTACAAACGTTGCCGAGAATTCTTTAACTCTCCAATAAGATATTAAAGCTAGGTCTCAACGTAACAACCTATTGTAGCTGGTGCAGGCTGTATATCATCATTGACAGGCGGAATGATTACAAGACCATCGCAGTATCTAGAGCAAGACATTCACTATCTTTCACTGAGGTACAGTGTACCAGCGAGTAATTCACAAAAATAACTGCTTTATCAACAGAGGAGGTTGAAAGACGCGTTTTTTTATAATGCTCGTGTTGTATATCTTTTAATATATATTTTCTATTTTATTACACAGAGGAGTCTACAATTTCTTTTCCGCGGAGCCGTAAAAATCGCACCCTGCGAGCAGAGCCTCTTTTATCGCTTTTTTGAGTGGACAGGAGACGGAAAAAGAGGCTCTGCACGAATCTTCTTTAGCCTTTGCAGTCACCGTAAGAAAAGGCTCTGCTTGCCGGGTGTAAAAATCGTGGAAGAAGAAGACAAAAATTGAGTCCGCAGAAAGGTTAGTTTAAAAAACTGAGAAATGTAAATAACGCTGACTTTCAGTTACGATAAAAACGATGAGCGTTAATAAGAAAAGAGAATAATTCCACTAAATTGATGAAATGTTTGACTATTCTACTAATCATGATATCAACTGATATAATAAATATCATGAAAAATTAACATTATAGTAATTTCAATGACACTTGACCACGTACAAAGTGTGAAAAATTAAGTGAAGACGAGAAAACAGCGGTAGAAGTAATCAGATGAAAGCTTAAAATTACCATTCTGTACTCTCCATTCAGTTTAAAGACCTTTTACGTAGGTGAAATGCTAAGCTCAGGAAGTTCGGATCGAGGGTGTTCCATTCATGCTCCTTGTTTATCGTTATGTGACGTTTGGAGAACGAATTAACGGTAGAAATAATGCAAGAAATAACACACAAACTGCTTTGGTAAACATGGCATCGTCATCACTATCATGCTCATCACCGCAGTTCGTGTGTTGTTTCTTGTCAAGCTACGATGGCCAAAGAAAAAGAGTATTTAAGAAATAACGCTGGGTCTTCAGTCTTCAATCAGTAGTATGCTTTCCCATGGTGAAAGAAACGAAATATTGTAAAGTAATCCGGATTTTCAATTGCAAATAATTTTACCTCGCCTCGACGCCATGATCGCGGAAGCGGAGCACCATACTCATAGCAACCCATTATTGCTTTCCTCGTGGTCATCGTGCATAGCGGTATTGCTCGTGGACGATTACGCACCGTGGCGACTACGACGACGACGAAGTTGCGCAACATGGCTGCATTACAAAAATAACTTTAATCATGTGTGTTTCGTTCCAGCTTCATTACAGACACTAATTGGTGACACCTATCTAAAAATATCATTAAATGCAAAATCTAATCTAGAGGTAATCTATCGAAAAATATTATTAAATACAAAATCTAAAATGAATGAAAGTCCCTTCCAGTCTTCCAGTCCTCCAGCTAGTAGGTTGACCGAGAGATGAAGCCTTGGTTTACACCTTACATATCTGATATTGGACTTACATGTTACGGTCAATTGACACCTATCAAAACAAGGCATCAAGTGACCAGTATCACTTGACCGTATTGCGGGCTCATGGTTATAGCTCATCGAGGTCACGTGTTTTTTAGATACAATAGGCATGAACGAGCTGGCTTTAATTTATCGTTTATCTCCCCCTATAGTTACAAACTGAAAGACCAGGAAAATGCTGTGGACTGTTAGTCCATGTATTTTCCTTTTCGCTAGCTTCTTTATTGTCTGCGTATCTGCTGGTAAACAATGCAGAGAGGAACGGAGCATAAATGGAATGGCTCTACAAGGATTCGTCTTTAAAAAATTCCCTGTGAGAGCCCTTCACGAGTGTGATATCAGCTGTGAAACAGAAATCACCTGTCAAAGCTATAACTACGTCATAGCGGAAAAGTCATGCGAACTGAATGCCCGCACCAAGGATGCAAGACCGGAACATTTCCGCTCAGACCCGGCACGGTTTTACAAAAGACGCTTGAGCGACAGGGGTATGTATAAAAATACTTTGGCATCAACCAGAACCCAATATTCTCTTCTTTAGAGCGCTTTGTCGACTTTTAGCTCAAA
The DNA here is from genome assembly GCF_042242905.1 of Orbicella faveolata. NCBI lineage: Eukaryota > Metazoa > Cnidaria > Anthozoa > Scleractinia > Merulinidae > Orbicella > Orbicella faveolata. The sequence continues at coordinate 20,360,548 of NW_028301558.1, forward strand.
ATGTCAAGTTACTTTTCCAATTCACCAGTTCTTGATGGGGGGCGGGGAGGGGGTGTAGTTGGGGCCAGCACCAAGAACGTGGACTTCCGGTTGCCGTCTTTTGTTTATGAGCGTCTGTGCTCATGCTCTACATTAATTCCTAAAATTCCCTCGGGCTAATAGATTTGGTTTTCCCGAGGGTTCGTTCGTTAACGATAGTTGAAAGCTTTTTCAACTGAAAAGAATCTTAACTCCCGTAAAATTCTAACTTGCCCTACTTGCAACATTTTTTTTGTGAATTTCACTGAGTAAAGTTCTCAAAGCAGTGGCTCATTTTGTTTCCATATCTTAACTCGATGAATTGATGACAGTTACTACGATTTCCATTTGTTTTATACGGCCTTATGTTCCACTTAGGCACGACGAGGACTATGGGTGTGTGGGTTTCTTTGTTTTATATAACATAAAAGTTTCGCGGGCAACTATCAGCCCAAAGTCGACCCTCGTTCGACCGAAACGCTCTAATATTATAATCGAAACCACAGTATAATTAGTGAAACTGTAATATTATTTCTTTATTCATCCAAACTCCTCTGGGTTCCATTCCGGAACTCCCAACGCATTCGTGTCAGGAAATAAAAGCAAGCAAAGGCAAAGGCACCATTAGCGGCAAGCACTGGCTTGATCCAGCTGCGATTGGAACGACAGTTTTAGTTTATTGTGACATGGACTTAGAAGGTTTGTCGAAAATGGCTTTCATGTCCGTGTTACGCTTTTTACAAATTTTAATTTAAGACAATATAGTTTGGGTTATAATACTGTTGATTGTATCTTTGTTTAAAGTTAAAATAAACTACCCTTCCGGGTTGTTCTAAAGGTGGATAATGCTATCCACTGGATAAATCACTATCCAGTGGATTTCGTAGCCAGTTGTTTTGTTAACACTTATCATCTATATCCATCTTCATCTATACGTGTAATCTACAAAGGGATTTGCCCATCACCGCAGATGTGAAAGGAAATAAACGGAAATAAATCACTATTAAGATCAGAAAGAGATGAGACATGCCCCTAAACGCCTCAACACTCGGTTAGTCTGTTGCTTCAGCAGGAAGTGAGTTCCACTCGGATATGGTTCTTGCATAAAAACTGAATATCGGCTGGATAGTGATTTATGCGGTGGATAGCGTTGTCCACCCTCCGAACTGCGACCCAGACTTCTCTTTGAGTATCAGAGCTACAAAACCGAAATCAAAAGGGAAAAAGAACGCGGTCCGTAACTTACGGTATGGTAATAGATATTGATGTCATCTAAAAATAAGGGTCAAAACAAGGGAGCCGATCTTGTTCCGATTTTGTTTGTTCAGCCATTTTTAACTTGGAAAATATTATTTCCAAGTTGTAGTGGTGAAGTGATTTCACTCCATCACTCCTTCACTCCTTCACTCCTTCACTCCTTCACTCCTTCACTCCTTCACTCCTTCACTCCTTCACTCCTTCACTCCTTCACTCCTTCACTCCTTCACTCCTTCACTCCTTCACTCCTTCACTCCTTCACTCCTTCACTCCTTCACTCCTTCACTCCTTCACTCCTTCACTCCTTCACTCCTTCACTCCTTCACTCCTTCACTCCTTCACTCCTTCACTCCTTCACTCCTTCACTCCTTCACTCCTTCACTCCTTCACTCCTTCACTCCTTCACTCCTTCACTCCTTCACTCCTTCACTCCTTCACTCCTTCACTCCTTCACTCCTTCACTCCTTCACTCCTTCACTCCTTCACTCCTTCACTCCTTCACTCCTTCACTCCTTCACTCCTTCACTCCTTCACTCCTTCACTCCTTCACTCCTTCACTCCTTCACTCCTTCACTCCTTCACTCCTTCACTCCTTCACTCCTTCACTGGGTCACTTCCTGTTGGACATTTGAGACCTCGGGGGAGAACTCCCATATCAAAAGATCAGGGATGCCCGACAGAAAATCTGAATTTAACTCCGAAGCGAGACTAATATGCGAGTTGTTCGAGCTTCATTAGGCCCCTAAAACATACCACTTAAAACGGAATGGTCGGTTACTAGCCACTGTTCAAGACAGGATCCCGCGCACACTTGTAGATCCGACTCGCGTACTCCAGAGATCAGCGGAAATCAAGCTAGCCTAAAAACAGAAATTAAATGAGAGCACCCGAGTTCTGTTAATTACTATTTCTTCGAGTGCACCCTAAAGGATACTTTGACAGCTAAAAGTGGTGACGTTTCGTCGTCAACACCCCAAGTGAGACCAGAATCCTTGATTTGTAGCCGAGACGACGAGCATCCCCGACCTTTTCACTGATATAGGTTTCCCCTCGGGTTTCGAACATCCGCCGTTTAAGGCCGTTTTACAGTCGCTTGCACCGTGTCAAGTTGGTTATTCTTTGAATTCTGAAGTGCTCAATATCTTACCGCAGAAATGCTCTTCATTGAATAAATTTTCGCACGAACGTTTTTATAAATAGAAGCTACCTGTAATTATATAAATAGTTCATTTCCCGAAGGTGCCCGCTCATACATACAGGTTTAACCATACTCGACTGCAGAAAAAGAAGGCATCGAAATTCATAAAATTGACGAGCTGTATGAATTCACGTAGGGGCCAAACCACCCCCCTAATGTCTCATGAAGGCTATATTTGCTTGGTTTATATATTTCTGAACCAAGTTTGGCAGATGAGCTTTCCTTGTTCTCCAGTTTATTTTAATTTAGAAGTTGTGACAAAATGTCAGATTATGACGTCATAATTGATGACGTCATAATTGATGACGTCACCAAAACGTGCTATAAGTTTTTGTAAAATCTGATGTAAAGATTATGTCATTGGAAAGGCCTTGACTTCAGGAGTAAAATGCCGGAAACTATGATGATTATTTTTTGAGATAGGGCAAATTAAATATTTTTTTGCTGTCCGCCCCGGAATTTGCTTAACCATACTGTCCTTCTTAAGTCAGTCTCTCTGGTTTATTTTTTTCAGTTTTTTTCTAGGAAGGCTAGTAATCTAGAAAAATAGAAAGCTTGATATTGCCAAAAATCGTATGGTTTTAGAAATTTGATTTTCGGCTTTGTTAGGATAGTATTAACAGTAAAAAAACGGGTGACGTCACAGGAAATGACGTAAAAAAACTAATTTTAACGCAACAACACTAGAGGGATAATTTTTTATTCCGATTTTCTTCTTTATTTTTGCTTTAGTCATGTGGCACATCACATGTGCAGCATAGCTGCATTTGCTGGAACAAAATTACAGCTCCAATTTGGGGATTTTTCTCAAGGGGGGACCCCATATTTTGCTGAGTTATTTTTCATCTTTAAAAATGCCATATTTCATTTAATTTTTGTGATATGGACAAAATTTTTTCAGGTTTCAGCTCCCCTTGATGTGCTCTTTCGAACACATCGTAAAAAAATATGCATATTAAAAACTTCAAAAGTGGCAAAAAACATGACGTCATCACTGTGACGTCACAACTTTGACATTTACTGACATTTTTCAAGTAAATATAATTGGCAATAGGTCTCCTGCTCATCTGCCAAGTTTGGTGTAGAAAGAGTCAATACTTTTTGAGTAATGCGAAATAATGTGAAATACCCAAGAACTGACGAAACATTTGGGGGGTGGTTGGGCCCCTACGTGTTTTCGAGTGATTTAAGCCGTGATTAAATGTTTTAGACGATCAACAGTCAAGAGAATTGAGGAGAATTCGAACAACGTGTTCCGCTGTTTATTTAAACGATATTGTAAATAAATACACATAAATACGGACATGGCGAAATGAGGAATATATAGTTGATGAATAGAAGAAAGGACATTACACAAGGCTAGGTGTTCTGCAGTCATTAATATCGTCTTGGAAAGGGAAAGAAAAAAAAAATTAAAAAAGAAGTTATTACAACACGGGGTATTTGTATTTGGTCCCCCATTCAAGTACCAACCGTGCCGAACAGGGCTTAACTTTGTTGAGCGGACGAGACGTGGTGCTGTCCTTGTGGTATAGTTACTCTACGCTGATCGCATTTTTTTAAATTTCTAAGATGAAAAAAGCTAACAAAGAGAGAAAAAAATCACTGATACTGGTTGGGAAAATATGGAACGAAAAAAATGAGAGGAATGAAAACGAGAATTATTACTTGCTTTGCTGATCGGACAAGAAGCGGTACTTTCTTTCTAATTGTCTTGGTCTCTCGGACGAGGATAACTCGGTCTCTCGGACCGATAACGTCATGAATGTTTTCAACAGATTTACATCTCCCCCTGTTTTCTCTTACCGTTGCGTTTTGCACCATTTCTTAACAATGCCAGTGGGCCTTAACTTTAACTTAAACTTACGGATGAAAACCTCAAGTCAGTGGCATCAAAATTGCTACTAAATACAGACGACCCATTGAGTGGCTCATAGCCACTTTGATTTTTATCAGAAGCCCTTCAAAGTTCAGTGGTCTGGTTTGTATAGACCATGTGCATATCAAATGTCCAGCATGCTCTTCAGACAATGTAGAGCATTCTTTCAGTTTAGTATGACTCTTTTTTACTGTTCTGTAGAATGACTAAAAAACTACAACATTCAAAAGGGAGGTCTCGTAAACACAAGCCAAAACGAGGCGTACATCCTATTGAAGGCGGGAACCGAAACGCATACATTACACACAAGATCGTTTATTATCCCTTGCCACTTGTTTTCTCAAGAACTGTCTTGTCCTGTTCTGAAATACGTCCGGTTGTGCTATAATTTAAAATGAACACGGTAAGATTTTCAGCCTTGAGTCGGCAGAAAAATAAGAATATGCAGTCTGAGCCTGAAAAATATACATTCTTCTTTATATAAAAAATAGTATAGCCTCCTAGGAACAGACCAAGCGCATACAAAATTTCAAGTACGGATTTTAAAACGAGATTGTTCATTTTTCCCTTTAGGTTACAAGTACAAGAACTGCACTGAAATCTACAAATCTGGTGAAAGAAGAGACGGTGTATACACAATCAAACCTGACAATCTATCTGCCTTTGATGTGTTTTGTGACCAAACAACGGACGGTGGGGGATGGACAGTGTTCCCATGGCCAGAAATTCCGGACAGCGCAACGGCGCACGCGCGAGGTTACTTGACAATATGGCCGCCAAACACTCAAAGGAAATGTATGGCAGAAATAAAACAACATAAAATAGAGCACGTTCTGGCTTACCGGGAACAAGTGCCGTGATCCGGTAGAGTTCTTGAAAGTTTCCTCGGCTATTCTGATAAGTTGGTTTTCATCAACAAATGTTACTGGCCCTGCTTTTCATCGATGTTTATTTTCGAAGCTTGGCCCATGCAATGCTCTACAAAACAGAGGCTTGAAATCCCATTTTTGCATCCCTAGAAGATTTTGATCCTCTGTAGCAGACAACATAGTCGGGATATCCCAAGTGCCGCGATCGCTTGAAGAAAAGCACCGTATGATGTACTATTTGACCAATTTTCACCTGCGATGCTGATTTCTTCGCTCTGCTTTTTGGTTTTAAAAAGCTTGCAAAATGACGGAAAGCAAGCTCGTAAACAGCCACGCTAAAATCCCCAAATCCGCTGTCTTTGCACGGCGATATTTCGGCTGCAAATGGTCCGATTTTGCTCCAAAAGACACCGTTTGAAAGGCAATTTTCTCTAGTTTTTACTTTTTTGCAATTACTTCGGTCAGCAGTTATTTACATGCCCGAAAACATCTGTTTGTACAACAACTTTTTCTGTAGTGTCGTTGAGCCCGAAGTACGCCGTACTGAACAGCGGTATGCACTACTAAAATGTGTACCAGACGTATGCAGCACGAAAATTAACAGACTCGATGTCCGGAATTTCTGGCCATGAGAAGAGGCTGGACGGCTCGGTTGATCTTTACCTAAACTGGAGCGATTACAAAGTTGGTTTCGGTGACCTGAATGGTGAATTTTGGCTCGGGCTGGACAAAATTCATCGCCTGACATCAGATGATAACAGCATGCTGCGTGTGGACTTGGAAGACTTTGAAGGGAATACTTCTTATGCCGAGTATAACATGTTCGGTGTTATGAGTGAGAATGACAAGTACAAGTTGATCCTCGGCTCTTACTCAGGTATGAAGTATTTTTGTTGTTTTGACACGCGCTGTGTAAGTAATGCACTTCAGAGTATTAGATACGAGCGGAAAAACTTTCTCATGGCCATAATGCCGCTTGCTACTTGATTGTGTCAACATGTCACACATTTTCCCTATTGTTTCAGTTGATGAAAAGAGAAAATACTTGGCGCGTAGATTTCAATAACGAAGCGCGCAAAGTCCAAAAATGGAATGCAAATTATTGGAACCAGCTCCTGATTGGAACCCCGCGAGAGTCAAACAACATAAGCGTGTTCTGAGAGAAATAGGAGGAAAATGAACGCCAAATTTTCGTTTTAAATTTTTTTTAGGAACACTAGCTTACATGCTTGAAAAAGCGTCAAATCTTTCACCATTCTGTTTTGCTTGTCTGAGTTTGTCTGAGTCATGACGTCACTCGCTCGCTTCGCTATTTGAGCTGTCTAGATGCATCGATGAAGACAAAACATGCATAAACGGAAAACTGACATGAAAATTCCGTACATAGGAAATGAAACAGTATCATTTTCTTTTTAAAAAATGGCCGTAAAACTCCAGATCAAAGCGTTTCGAAAAAGTCAAAACTTTTTCAAAAAATTCACCTTCCGTATACCTGTCAAGCTGTCTCACGTCCAAGCGACGTAGCGCGTCCGGTTTAAACTGAAGATACCTGAATCCCTATATCAAACTAAAGCTTATAGAGCTGGCTATTAAACTGCACCAAGAATGTTTAAAAAAAATAATTAAAATAATATTTTTGCCATCTCTAAATGCGAGTGACGTTGTGAAAGCTTAAAGACAAAACGAACTTTGTTTTCGCTAATTTAATTTGTTCCTCAGATCCCAGACCCAAAACACTTAAAAAATGTAACTTCATTTTACTATATTCAATTGAGCGGGAAGTTACAGAACATAAGGATAAAAAATAAGAAGTCATCGCGCAAAAAGCGCTCTCGCAGAAAAATGTTTCGAAATAATAAGTTCGCAGACACGTTTTTGTTGTTCACACTGTCAAACTAGATGCTGTCCCAATTTAAGGCGAACGAGCACTTTTTCTTTGACTTGTAGCTTTCAAAAAGTGATTCGGACGCTTGTATTTAGAGTCTTGAAAAATTCAAAAATTCATTTTATTTTAAAATTATTGTTTTAGTCTTATAGCCAGCTTTCTAATCTTTAACTGAATATAGGGTTTAGATATATAAAGTTCAAAGTAGACGCGGTACATCGCTTGGTCGCGGGACACTTCTAAAGGTATATCGTAACCTCAACACTGCGGCCGCACATGTGTATACAAACTGCAATAAACAAACAATTGACTATATGTTTTCATCTTTGCTCTGTCATTTTGAAGATCTTAATAATTACCTCTGGGAATTCAAATACCAAAATTCTTAGCTCGTGTCAGGCTCCCGGTGGGAGTGAAAAGAGTCTCGACACGCTCCACTCGCCCTAGACCACTCTTGGTTAACTCCGCTCGCCGTTTTCTTTTTTCGCCCTATAACCCAATCGGGAGCAAAGAGTGAATGGTTACCTCAACCTCGTCTCGGTAAATTCACTAAATATTTAAAGTTCACTTCACTCTGACGAATGCTTGCTACGTTTTACCACTTTCTGCTTTGTCACGGCTCTGATATTGTTTTTTTTGTTGTTGTTTTGCCAAATGCGACAGAATGACCAAATTATCAAATGTGACTTGTGTTAACGCTAGAAACCTTTCACTACTGCAAGTGACCGATTGCTCATTTCTTGATTTTATGTCTCAGGAACGGCTGGTGACTCTCTCTCTAATCAACGCGGCCAACTCAAGATCAAAATAATGATAACAAAGGGAACGAAAACTGTGCTCAGCAGTATCACGGAGCCTGGTGGTACAAGGGCTGTCACGATTCTAACCTGAATGGCATCTATCGTCATCAAAATCGCTCACCTTACGGTGATGGTTTAAGCTGGTACTACTGGAAGGGACGTGAATACTCCTTGAAGAGGACCGAGATGAAAATAAGACCAGTGGATTTCTGATCAAACTGATTTTCGTTTCATTTAAAGTATCCATGCCAATAGTGCTCAATTAAGATAAAATTCCAAATTTAAGCCATGGGAATTTATTAAATGCATCAGCATGTTAACAAAATTTTCTGTAGGGTAGGCAGCACCCTATCATTTTTGCTTTTACTCTAAACCATTGTAATTTCTAACTCCGGGATTAAATATAAGTATTTGTTGTTGTTGTTGTTGTCGAAGGTCCCAAACAGACAAAATCTGACTTTTATAAGAGGAAGCAATTTAAAAAGTACTGTTAAAATTCTTGCAGATGCTTCAAGTTTAGATAAACCATGATGTAATGTGAACAATGTAAACGCAGGGACCGTACAGGGGGAGGGGTTTTAGTAAGTAGAAAAAAATTACTAAGCAAAACGACTGCACGGCAGTTCTTCAGGAATGGAGTATTTCCATTCTTAATTTAGTAAAGGGTTCGTATGGGGACAAAAGTTGATGGATTAACAAATTCAAGATGGAGAAAGTGGAGAAATGGGAGGACAAAAAGTGCTCATGCGCAGTGAATTGGCTTTTCCCAGGAAACGATTTGACACACTGTACTGAAGTTGTGAGATAATCGTTTTCTGATCACTTAATTATCATCACTAAGGGGACATAACTGTAATATGTCAAATATAACAAATGAAATAAACGTAAATTGGAAAATTGTTTGGTACTAGGGCTAGATTTGTGATGAAAAGAGGTATTACTCTTTACTGACTGTACTTAAAGGGAGATTCCATGCATAATATATGTCGAGAAATTTCGGAAATTTGAGTGGTTGATAGTATCTCTATTTCCTTGTAATAGTGGTATAACATCAAAAATGGATGCTATAACAAGGTCACCATGACAACACTGAGAACAATTCCTTTTTTCTCTTTTGTTTTCCAAAAAATGACGGCTAGATTCCCGGAAATTTCCGGGGAGGAAATAAAAAAAGCTTGCCGAAAAAGCAGTAACAAAAATATAGCCTAAACTACTAAGACGTGGGTGAATGTTTGGAAGTCGTGGGCAGCCTTGACGACGACATGAGATTCGCAAAAGCGATGGCTCCAACTATGAGCCGGACAGCCTGAGGGTTATGTTCGCTACCCCCGACAGACACCTGAGACAAGATGACAGCAAAATATCCACAGCAAAGGGCTGAGAGTTCGAAGTGCCGACAAATCCTTGAGGGAAAAGCAAGAGCTCTTTGCAAGAAACGACCGAATACAATTAAAGCACTTAACATATTGAAAATCTCTTCATGGGCGCTTTCAAATGAATGGTACAAATTAATAATGCTCTATTCATGCGGCAGCTGAATTACTGCAGCTCCGCCAACCACAGTAAGAAATCGAAATCGATCCATTAACATACCCCAATGTGCTTTATACAACTTTCCACGTCTTGTCACACACCTCGTGTTACACAGAATCCAACTGGTAATCTGGCCTCGACGAATCCACATTGTATATGTGGATTAACAGAGTAGTATAGGGGGAGTCAAACAAATACCGTTTCGCAGAGGGAGCTTTATTTCACCTTATCGCAGCCCCCACCGTCAAGTCCGGCCCTCACAAGCTCGGGCCGGTTGAACCTGGGGGCTGCGAAAAGGTGAAATTCAGCTCCCTCTTTGAAACAGTATTTGTTTGACTCCCCCTATACTACTTACAACAAAGGAAAGCCCCATATTAGAAACAAGCGAGCCCGCTGTTATACCGCCCGAGCCGCGATGACTCGAGCGCCAAACAAGTGCGGGTGGCTGATGCGGGGCCGGAAAGAAAGCTGCGGGCTTTCCGAGGCCATTCAAAACCTCCCTCCAGAGCTTCGTGAGATGATTCTCAAGGAGTACATAGCGATAAAAATACAGGAAAAAAAGGAAATGGGCTGGGACGAGGTACATGACGAGTTTGAAGAGGCACCCATCTGCGAAAAACGATCAAGAATTGTAAAGGTCATGTTTTGCCGTAAATGCAACTCTTGCGGCCTAAAAGGACTCTGTTACGAGTGTTATAAAAATGGAGAAAAACATTATCTTGGCTACCCCGTGTATGACGAGAACGACTACGCCGAAATCTTTCAGAAATTTTACTGAGCGGCGACGATATAACCTTCGTTCGAAGCAAAAGTTTTGTTTTGAAATCTGCGAGTTGCGTGACATTTTTCTCAGAAAGACTGGAACCAAATATTCCCCAGGCCCTTGGCCGAGCAGTACTGAAAAACATGGAGGACAACTCAAGATTTTATTGTTTGGGCCGAAAATGACGAACCAGAACAGAATTTACCGAAAAAATACGCTCAGTCAACGCGTTGTAAGTTATTTTTTCACCACAGAAGCTGCCGAAGTGAAGCGAGCAGGAGGAAACGAGAAAATAGCAAGATTTGATCGCAGCGTTCGATCGCTCGTAACATGAAATATTCTTGAACAAGGGCCCCAATCGCTTCTCGCATGGCTTCAACGACTTGATATGTTATCTGTCTGACCTCTTTCTGCCAAACGGGTGTAGAAAGTTCCGTGAAAATGAAGCAAATACCGTGGAACAGCACAACCATTTTGGTCCTCAGAAGTGCTGTTGGGATATAATTTATTCATCCAAGCTCTAAATATACCTCAAGCATGACATCATCTCGCCACCCAAAAGTGCATGCGTATGTGTGAAAACCTGCGAAGGACAGAGAAGCAATACCACAAGTGAAAGGGGAGGCGACTGGATCAATGTATATAGCTTGAGTAATTTTACTATTTATCAGCGAGCAAATGATGGTGCTTTTGGATGTGAGGTTGGCCCACTCTGATTCCTAATACAGGCGCTTGTCAGGGGTATGGGGTGAGACCGTCCACGGTGACAACCCCGGGTGAACCCGCCCCGGCCCAGTGGTGACTGGGGGTGCTCAGAGGTCCCTCGGGACCTCAAACCTCGTCCGGAGGTAAAACGGGACAGCCGCCTTGTCAGCGGCGCGAAAAAGACCTAGCCGGGGCTAGGCACAAAGAACAGCCAACGGCAGGGTAACCCTGCCAGGGTTTTGCCCTTTTGTGTGACCTGTCACGCAACGTCACGCGTGACAGCAACCTTACCCAGTCACGCAACGTCACGCGTGAAGGTAACGCGGTGTAACACAATCACCTGTTTTTGATAAGACTAAGAGAAAGTTTTGTGTTTTTTCGCTCACAATTTAGTTCAAATCTGCTGTTTAATCCGCAAGTTTTTTTCTATATTCTTCCCGAACCTGGTCCCGAACCTAGTTTCTTATTTTTTCAATATCTGGCTGGATTGGGTTTGTTTGTATTCGCGCGAAGTTCGAGCGTAAAGTCTTTTTAAGCTGGCGATATTTCTGCATTCCACGTGTGATCAGTTGAAACTCCGTGTCAGAAACCCGATTATCATTAAGAGCCTGTGAGACAGAGCAGTTTATCGAGTCACGTTTTGCAATAGCCAGAGAGTGGATTCTCGAGTGCTTATTGACTTTGCGTTCAAGTTTCTTGTTGACAACGGACAGGCCAGTGGAAACCGCGCCAGATAAAGCGGCTATCCCGGCAACAGGCGCGCCGACAACAATTCCAACACCGGTGAGTGATGTTGCAACAGCCTTAGAAGACAGAGCTGCCGTGACAGCGCCAAGGCCAACCACGGAATAGTGAAGCGCTTTCCGGGCTTTTTTGTATTTTTTCAACACAAGCCTGTAATGCTCGACCTCAGCAGATATTTCTTTTTCAATTCTGCTTATCTCGGTTAGCCGGAAATTCTCGGCATTTGTCGTTTCGGGAAGGTTTGGATAGAGTCTTCTTTCATTCTCGGCAGGCGGCGCGCTTGGTAGCAACAGATTTGCCGAAGACATTGCGTATATATAGAAATTTAATTAAACTCTAATTCAAAAAGAAGAGGGAAGCCCTTGAAATCAAAGAGTTCGCCATTTTCATCTTTCACGCTAATGGTGATGCTATTTATGAACTCGTCTGTAGAGCAGTCTCGCAAAACCTGTTGCGGAGAAGCCTGGTAGCTTACCTTTTCATAAGGATTCCCTTTCACATCAAACAAGGCTAATACATCTGACCTTTTGCCATTGAACAGATTCCGTTCTGTGTCGATCAAATTACAATGAATAAAATATGTTGTTGGAGCTGTAAGCCTTTTTACGAATGTCATAAAACCCAAAGTTCGCCTAATATTAAACAAATTGGCTAAATCGCGATCAAGTTCAATCGGTTTTCCCCCAAAATTTTTGATTACAAGCTGGCCAACAGGTTGATTTATTTCTGTTACAAGGTCATATTTATATTTTGCGAACAGACCTTTTATTTCTTTTGCCATGCTTTCTAAATTATAATGCCCTGGGAGTAATTTACTAACTGACAAAGCTATATCTTTGTTTTTATCTCCCAAGGAGGCCGAACCTTCTTTTTTCAAAGTGTCCCAGCTGTTGTACAAACTGCAAGATATGAGTTTCATGAAATGCACTTTCGGTATCGGTTTTTCAAAATATATTGTCCCTCCGTTCTGTTGCGTGACAATAGTGAGAACAACCATTTTTATATTCAACAAATAAAATTGTGTTCATATAATATGGCGAATTTGTGGAATGGTCCTGCGTTAAAAAAAGCGGAGGCGGCGAAGAAAAAGGCGTGGACAAACTTTTTAAACCGCTTCCCCAAAGCGGACAAAAGCCGGTTCGTTTCGCAAGGAAGCATCGGCGAGAAAAATAACGTGACCGCGGAGGTGTTTTTTAAAGAAAGCGAAGACTCGTTTCAAAGCGTCTTCGGCTCAGACAGGAAATATTGGAGCTCCGAAATGAAAGAAGCGCTTGGTTTGGGAGACAGCGGGGGTTTTCCTTACCAGCTGTCACCACTTGGTTCAAAAATTTCTTTGCCCATCCCTGCGGTACCTTTCGACGGCAAAGCGCCAAGCTTGAAGAAAATATTCGACGATGCAATCCAAATCTACGTCACGCCTGACCAATATTTCACAACAAAATTCCGAGAAATATTTCAAGAAACCAAACTCAAGCACACTTCTGGAGCCGAATCAAAACACTGGTTAGGAGGGCCTGACATGAAATATTGGCCCCAACAGCTCAACTTCGCGGTTTTCTGCGCGACACAGGGGTGCGGAGTTTCTCGCGAAATCTTTGACAGCGGGATGAATCTCCCCCCCCCCCCCCCCCCCAGATAAGAGCTTTTTACAAATTCCACGTGTATTTCACGGTCAGGCGCATTTTGTTCCAGCTAGGAGGTGTTCAGAGTATAAGCGCTTTGCCCGGAGACCCGACGTTCGACCACATGAATAATCATTATGACGTCGCTTCGTACAAAAGGATATGCGGCGAGTTCGGTATAGACCCCTCAAACGACTTTAGGTTTACTTGGGGTGCAAATAGTGGTTTGGGGGTGTTGTATGTTAAGCCTTTGGGGGAATCGCCAACAAAAACAGATTATAAGTATCCTGATTGGAACAAGTTTAGCGACGAAGGTGGAAAACTGATTAAGGGGGACCTTATTGAGTTTATACGGCCTGATGTTTTTGGAGATCGGCAGTTCGACTGGTTTGCACCCAACACCGCGAACGGTTTGACGCAGGTGGGGTTGTCGAGAATCAACCAGTCAATCGAGGCTTTCGTTTACTGCATCCTGGACGCGCAAGTCAACGTCCGCAGCAGCATTCTCGGCTCAGGTGGCAGGGCGAAAGAAGCCCAGAGCGAGTTCCTGGTGCTGATGGAAGACGCGATCAGACAACCCGACTTGGCCAAGAGCGTGCAAAGGTACCAGCTCGCGGTGGATCAAGCGAAGGTCAGGCTCAATCTCGTTGTTGCCCCCATGGCCTGGCTCATGCCCGCGCAAATGATAATAAACACCGCAAGCACGATCGGTTACAACAACAAACTGAAACAGGCGGTCTCCGGGATGAAACTGGGGGTCAACAACGAGGTAAATCCAGACACAAAAAAAGCTGCGCTCAAACTAATGGCAGGCGGCCCGTCAAAAATTAATCCACCCAACAGCCACCCGTCCAACCCGATACACAAAGCCGCAACAGCCGAATCGAAAAAATCAGCTTCGTCCGAAACTCAACAAGCGCAGCCACCGGCGGAAAAAATAGAGCCCGAGGCTCCAGATAAAACACCGCAACACGAAATTAACAAAACGGCTGTCATTGTCGGTGTAGTTGGATTATCGGCGTTGCTGTTCATGGCTTGGCGGTAAGTTAACGCTGCTTCTTAAAATATTTTTCGAACAAAAAGGCCACCGCGGCAAGAATGAGCAGCCAGGTGTGCTCGGCCAGAAATCCGACGACTTGGCCGGCGGCTTTGAACAGGAAGCTCACGATCGAGCCAATCAGTCCGTGCAGCAGAGAACCGAGTTTCGCGGCAATATCTTTGAGGCCATTTCCCAAAGCTTTGCCGGTGGCTTTCAAACCTCTGGTGAGGACCCCGATGACAGCTCCGATTGTGGTCCCTGCAGCGATAAGAATAGCGGTCAATGTCATACCATATTTTTTGAAGATCTCTTTGACCCTTTCCAAGAGAGGCCGCCCCCTTTCCCTTTCCGCAATCTGAGTTTGCAAACGCGCGATCTCCTCGTTTCTTTCTGCAGCTCTGCCTTCTGTGGCTTCTTTTTCAGAGGGCGAGGCATTCTCATCTTGGATGATCGCCTGGTCTTCCTCGTTTTGGCGCTGCAGCTCGCTTTCCTGCTCTTTCAGGTCGTCCAAAGGTTTTGTTTGGTTGTACCTTTCTTCCATGGCGTTTGTTCCACTTTCTTTTGCTGCGAGGCTGGCCCTGAGTCTGTCAACCTTGGCTTGTTCTTTTTCTCTGTTTTTTGCTTGTTTTGTAAGCGAGTCCAAAGCTTTTTTCTTGTTTTCAAGATCGGTTTCATAGTTCTTTTTTAGTTGTTTCAGCCTACGCAGCTCTGCTTCACTTTCAAAATTCGAACCATGTTCGTCCTGAATGGCATCGATCTTAGCATCTGTTTGCTCGATTTTACGTTTCAGATCTTCAATTTCTTTGTTTTCTTCTTCTCTTTGCGAAGAGAGTGTTTCCGCCTGTTGCAGTTGGTTTTCAGCTTCTTTCAGTCTTTGGCGTTGTTCTCTGATTGTATCTCGGTCTTCTTTTATAATTTGACTAGTCTCCGGCCCAAGTTCATTTTTGAATCTTTCCATAAAACTTTTCATTAAGCCTGACTCGTCTTCTTTTAGAATGTTGTACTCGGTATTTTTGGGCCCCTGCGCCACGGCAACAATTTTTCCCTCAAATTTTCCAGCGCCTCTTCTGATTCTGAGTTTTTCAAAGTTCGCTTTATCGAATTTGTCTTTTATCGTATCGACGGCTTTTTTGAGTTTTTGACGCAAATAGCTTTCTTTTTGAAGATCACTGATTGAAGATGTTCTTCCAAGCAAAGGGGTTTCTTCCTGATAAGAAGTGTCAGGAAGGCCGGACTGCTCGTGATGCATAGTACGCATTTCCGTTTGTTCGCCCCCGTGGTAGGGGTCGCTAGGTTGGTAGGGAGTGGACGCCGCGCCTGGCTGAAAAGGATGGGTTGTGTCAACATCTTGTTCTCCATCACCATCATCGTCGTGGTCAATCCGGTTGTCAAGGCCCGTGTCTTCGTAACCAAATTCGCCGCCTTCCGACATAGCGATATATTTCAAGCCTATTATTTTTCAAATTAGAAATAATCGCCGGTGTTTTATGCACAATGTCAGTTGTTCCAGAGAACCTTCGCGCAACGTACAGCAAAAAAACAGTACACGCCATGAAGGCCGAACGTGTGGTCAATCGAATCACCTTTTCCCCCTCCGAAGCCAACCCCGGCAATACGCTGTATGTTTCCGTGCCCAAGCTGAACGAGAACGAGGTTCTGGTGCCGGGCTCGCTAGCGCTTGTCTTTGACATCGACATTTCTGGAGGGAACGCCGACAACTTCCTCGTCCAGAACGTCACGCGGGCGCTCGTTGATAGGCTGGTCGTGAAGTTTGCGGGAACAACCCTGCAAGACACGGTTGGGTACGACACCTACAAAACTTTCGAAGACCTTTTTCTTTCGCAGGAAGAGCGCGACAACAGGATTCTCCAAGGGATTCAGAGCGAGGACCTATGCAAGATCCGCTCAGAGGCGGGAAACAAGAAAAAAGAATCGGAAGCCGGCGTTGAATACAAGCTGAACAAGGTTTTCGGAAAAAAGTACCGGATCAGGCTTGACCATCAGATCTTAACCGACCACGGCGTTTTCTACCCCCAGGCCCTTTACAACGACCTCACGTTCGACGTAAAACTTGCCGAAGCTATGCACGTGGTCAAAGACTCCGACACAACCCAGCTGAAATACAAGCTGAAAAACATCCAGCTCGAGTACAAAATGATCCGCAGCAAGACTCTGGCAGACGAGGCGCGGAGCGTTTACTCCAGCGGCAAAGAGTTCAGTTACGACAACGTGCTGCATGACAAAGAGGTGGCCTTAAAAAAAGACACTAAAACGAGGATGAACATCAAAGTCAACGTCCCGAGAAGGTCGCTAAAAGCCATCCTCCTCCTGTTTGTAGAGCCGCATACCGCGAACGCCAGAGATTCAGAAAAATTCATCTTCCCCGATCTGACGAAAGTCAAAGTCATGGTCAACGGCGCGCCCAACAAGCTTTACAACGACGGCATCGAAGGCAAGGACATGTGGGAAGAGGCCCGCAACCTGTTTGTGAAAGAAAAAAATAAAACGGAGCACATGGATATGACGAAGTTTTACACCGGTGATAAGTTCGGGCTTGTGATTGATATGCGCTCCATGACGGACCAAGACATGCACGGCAGCGGCACGCGGATTGTGAACACTACGGACGGGGTCCAGCTGGAAATTGAGAGGAAAGCCGAAGGCTCAGGCGACCTGAAATGCCACGTATTTGTCATCTCCGACTCCCAGTTCAACCTTATGGACAGACAGCTGGAATCTGTACAGGATTGAATATGAACATGGACCCGAGCAAGATACCCTTCAACGCTCTCATTGTTGGGCCAACAAATTCAGGTAAATCGAGGTTCGTGGTGGACCAGCTCTACGGTTCAAGTTCGACTACATCGTGCTCATCTGCCCGACGTTCACACACAACAAGACCTACCACCGGCTTGGCGAAAACGATCCAAGAATGGATGTGATAGTCTGGGATCAGCACGCCGTGGAAAAGTGGTTGAAGCTCGTGAGATGGCTTTCCGAGGGCACCAACACGCTCATAATCCTCGACGACTGCGCGGCCTCCAAAGATGTGAAAGGGCGTACAGGCGACCTGGTGAATGTCGCCTTTTCTGCCCGGCATATGGGTATCAGCGTTTGGGTGCTGACCCAGAAGTTGACCGGCATAACATCTTCCTTCCCGGAGAACGTGGCGGCGATCGTCCTCTTTTACACCCCCTCGGCCAGGACCACGAAAGCTATCTTCGATGATTACGCCGGCGAGCTCTCCCCGGATGAGTACAAAGGTCTGGTTTCGAAGCTGAAAGAGCGAAAGTTCTCTTATCTCGTTTTCTCGCTTCGCCACCCCTACGGGGTAAAGTTATTTGAATATAAAAATGAAAGTCGTATATAGCAATGGCTGGAGAAGAGGCCGCGTTAGCAGAAGTTATGAACATTCTTCAAACCGAGCCCGAGCCGAGTGGTCAAGCAGGCGGCATAGTTCCAACCGCCCCCGGACCCGACATTCCTGCTCTTCGCGAGCAGCTGGCCGTGCTGGTGTCCACAGGCAAAACCAAAGAGGCCATCGGAGTGCAGCTAACCCACGAGCAGGTGAAGCGCCTTAGCGACAAAGAGGTCGAGAAATACACCAAACGCTACGAGACGTACGTGGGCTCAAAGACAACAGAAAGCCTGATCGACAGCTTCATTTTTCTTGCAACCAAAGTGGTCGAAATGACCGTCAAAATCAAAGACATCGACGCTTATCAGAAAGAGCTCAGAAACGACTACATCTTGAACAAAGAGCTCTCCAATCTGGCCGGCAACCTTGCTTTGAAGTGCGGCCGGTTTCTTGCTGCGGCCAACGTGGTGCTCATCACCACTAAACATGTTGATTTCAGTCCACAGTTGCCGGAGCCGAACCATCCTTCTCGTGATGAACACGGCTATCCGCTTGAGGGCGTTGATGAAGTACCCGGCTCAGCAAGTTCAGAATAACCGGTCAGCATTCATTAACAACTGCTGAGGGAGTGCTGACAAATTGTTAACAATTAAACTTTTTTCATTTGCTTAGAATACCGCTTGCTTCAGAATGTCAACCGAACAATCCGAGAGCGCGCCTGCCGTCACGGCGCCTCAGGTCGAGACCCAGGCAGCACCTGCCGACGATATCACACAGCAAGCGACAACCCCAAATCCAACCACGCAGCGCGTGAAAAATCCAAATCGTGTGGCTGCTGGCAAAAGGGTTTCTGAAAGAACGCGGCTGGCACGGGAGCAACAGAAGAAAGATGCCGAGGCTTATAGGGCTCTCGGGGAAAACAAGGCGAAAGCCGCCACAGAGCCTCCTGAGCCAGCCCCCACCACAGAAGTCGAAAGCCCAAAGAGCGGCGGCCTCAGCGCCAACCAATGGATTGCTATTGGCGGCATTGGCGTTTCACTGCTCGGGATTTATTACAAGAGGGAGGAGCTCAAGGCTACGACCAATGCCGCATTTGACAAAATAAAAACGCCGGTGCCCGTGCTTGCGCCCGCGCGTGTTGAGCCAGAACCTGCTCTCGCGACACAGCAAAAAGGATTTAAAAAATGCTTTAAACATTTGCGTGTAATGCATATCATGATGTCAGACCGAACCATCGCGCATCTTCTCATCTCTTCAGTCGCAATTGGCGGAATTGCAGTATTTTGGCTCCAATTTACCGCAAAAGCCGCCCAAAAGGTGGCGCAACTTTCCAACGAAATGTTTGCCGATAAGGCCGCAGAAGAAAGAAAAAGACAAAGAGAAATACAAGAAGAAGTAAGTAGAAGAATAAGAGAAATAATAATAAGAAGAGAAGAAGCAGAAGAAGAAGAAGAAGCCGCGGGAACGGCGGATTAATTTTGTTTCAAACTTTCGTTCCTTTCTTATATCGAACGCACCATGTCCGACAACAAGCTTCTCAAGACAGTCATTGAGGCCGCAACTCTCACGTTAATAGCCGCGGGCATCGGCTGGACCGCGAAAAAGGTTGTGAAAGAGGATTTCACTCCTGATCCTAGCAGCAGCCCGATGAATTATGTGAAGTTCACAGCCGTCATGGCGGGCAGCATTGCGCTCAAAAAGTGCCTTGAGCACCAGAAAATACTCCCCGATAGCGTTTGAATAATGATTTGAAAAAAGCTTTTGATAATATATAACCATGGCGAGCATCGCTATCATGATTGGCGGGGCTGTGTTGAACGCCACGGCTTTTATCGGAGGCAATTATCTGGCAAGGGCGCTCGGCGGGGGCGACAAAGCCGCGCTTGAAGAAAAAAAGCGCCAAGACAAAGCTCTCGAAGATTATCAAGCGGCTTACGCCAAATACACGCGCGACCGAACACAACTTCTCGACTGGATCGCGACCAACGCCCAAGAAAAGGAGCAGGCCAAGCAGAACTTCACTAACACGGACTACGCCTTCAAACTCTACAACCAGGCGCATCCTGACGAACGAATGGCACCCCCAAAGGAGCCCAAGTTCTCAGATTTCTATCAGCCAAGCAAGCAGCAGAAAAAGGGTGAACTCATGTTCGTAGGCACCGGCGCTCTCGCTCTGGGCTACGCAGCCTTCCGGTTCCTTTAAACTTTTTTACGCCTTACTTATATGGACGCCAAACTCGCAAAGATTTACTACGGCCCCGGGGGCTATTGGAAAGGAATCGCCGCGATCAAAAAATTGGCCGAGGCCGCCAAGGTACCTGAAGAAACCGCAAAAAAGTTGCTCATCAGGCAAGCGCTCTGGCAGATATACCTCCCCGCGCCGAGGCGAATTCCTCGCCCGAAATTCGACGTTCCCACACCCAATAAGGTCCATCAGGCGGACCTTCTTTTTCTGCCGCACGACAAGCTCCCTCGCGGCCGCAAAGTTTTCAAATACGCGCTGACCGTTGTCGACGTGGCCAGCCGCTACAAAGAGGCCAAACCTCTGACTTCGAAAAATTCTGATGAGGTCGCCCAGGCCTTTCAGAAGATTTACAAGCGCGGGCCTCTCGAATGGCCTGAAATGCTGCAGGTTGACCCCGGACGCGAATTCATGGGCGCTGTCACAAAAGAGATGGACAAGCACAAAAGCTTCATCCGGCGCTGGCGCGTTGACATTCACCGCGACCAGGCCATTGTCAAACGTTTCAACCGCACACTGACGGAGCGATTGTTCGGGCACTAGTACGCCGTGGAAATGCTTCTCCCTGAGGGCAAGCGGTCCACCGCCTGGGTGAAAAGACTTCCAGAAGTTGTTTCGGCTTTGAACAACGAGGTCACAAGCCTTATCGGCAAGAAACCCGCCGTTGCCATCAAAGAAAAATCTGTTTATGCGAGGCCATCGACACCTTATTCGAGGCCTGTTGGAAAAAGCGAAAAAATCCTCCCCTCTCTTGTCCAAGGTCGTTATCTCTACCAGCCCGGCGAGCTTGAAGGCGGTGTAAAAAGAGGCACGGATCCAATCTGGTCTTTGAAAGTTTACAACATTGAAAGGTCTTTCATCAAACCGGATCAGCCAGTTCTCTACTATCTGCGCGACGGGCCCAGGCGCGGCTTCGTGCGTGAAGAACTGCTGGCTGTCCCTCCAAACACTACTCTTCCTCCGGCTGACGTGAACTAGATGTGAAATTCCATTGGTTCGGTGTGAATCCCGTCGGGCAGCACCCACCGCTTGTCGTAATAAACGCTCAGCCCCAGCTTCTGCTGCTCGTAAGTGACCATCTGCCCGTCCCGCATCCTGAAACCTCTGTTGGTGGCCATGTCCTTGCTTCCTTCCAGCGCTTCCTTAAAACGCTGCCACGTTATCTCGTTCTGCTTCTTCGACATCCCCTTCGTGCTGAACTTCTTTTTTTCGCCCCCTTCTCCATCTTCGGCGAAATAGCACTTCGAGCAAAGGGCGATCATCCGGCTGCCCTCGAACTCAAGCTTGAAGAGGCCTGGGGTCCGGCCGCTCCACTTGTCCCAAGGCAGCCACTGATTTTTTTCCGCCTCGAATTCGGCTTTCAACTCTGGCCGGACAATGTCTTCGAGCCGCTCGCGAGAGATCGCCATGTAGTTGCTGTCCGTGTCCATCTGGATGAGCTCGAAATCTCTTCTGTCCACATACTTGTCGAGAAAGTCGTAGTAGAATTCCAGCATCCGCAGCTTCGCCAGCTAATAGACAGCGATTCCAATCTGGAACGACCGTTTGATTGTAATCCGAGGCTTGCGGCTTTCCAGCTCGTAGGCCTGCCCGATCTCGTCGAGGTCTTCGAAATACGCGCTCCGCAGCGCTCTGTGGACAACCTTCTCGTCTTTCGCGTATATCACGTTCGTTTGCCGCTCCAGCGCTTCGATCAGTTTCCCGTAAGTGCTGTTTCCGGGCAGTTTAAACACTTCGGCGAGCAGCGCCTTGCTGCTGTCCGCGTCTCCTGTCCGGCGCGCCTCCGTCACCTGCTCCACGAACCAGGTAGGGATCTTGCCCGGTTCGTAGTCGATTGTTCTGGAAACCTTCGTGACAACCGCCCCATGGTTCACGTACCACAACAGCAGAGGGGCGTACACCAGCATCCGTTCTGCAGACAGCGCCCCCACGAGCTTTTTCCCGTCTCCGTGCTGTCTGCCTGTTCTTGCTAAGTAGTCTTCCATATGTTTCGGCACAGCTTCGGCAGGAACACTTTTGTTGTAAAAGAAGGGGCACATCTCCTCGAACATTGGCCGCAAACGTTCTGGGATCTCTATGCGAACTTCGGCGAAGCCGAACCACTCCCCGGCTTTCAACCGGCGAATCAGAACTTCGGCCGCTTCCGCTTGGCGGTCATCGTCGTAGTGCACGACCTTCTCCTTCCCGCAAGGCATTTCTCTGAGCATGGTCGAGAGATAGAGAGCGCTGGCGTCGAAACCGAGAATCTTTTTGCAAAGACGCGGTTCTTCGAACTGATGCGACCTTATCCGTGTCACACCGGCCTCGTGCCGTCTTGTGAAAACCAGGCTCGGCCCGCCAACAACCGCCGTTTTGAGCATTTCGTAAGCCTCTCTGCCAGGGCTGTAAAGGTCTGCGCCGCGCTCGATCGCCCCGCGGAGCAAATACTGAAAACTGATCCCTGGCATGGCCACCGCGTCTTTCAGAATGTCGATTCCCTTTTCGATGTAAAAGTTTCTCATCTTTTCGAGCGTCTCGAGGCCGGGCTCCACATCAAGATTGTTGTAGTAACACGGCCCGTCTTTGAAGGTGCGCATGCCCTTTTCTTTGAACAGCCGCTGGCACCCCTCCCACTCTTCCCGCGTGAGAACGTAGCCGCCCTTCAGCTTCGAATACCAGGCCTCGTATTCAGGGAGCCCGGGGTAATCCAGCTTTTCGTAGGTGTCGAACCATTCGTAGGGGAACCACGATTTCACTGTCTTGCATCCGTAAGCTTTCACCCATTTGTCATAGCTCGTCCCCGGACCGAGATAATTGATGATGTCGAGGAAACGGGCCCCCCTGGTGAGCAAGAACATGACTTTGTTCCCCTTTTTCGCGACCCTGATCTTCTTTTCTTCCTCGGCAAGAACGCTGGCAAAGTTGTTTTTGATCAGATTGAGGTCATAGGTGCCCGAGTTGAACCCCAACATTGGTACCTGGTCGCACCATTCGCGATTTTTTTCCCACTGCTCTTTTGGTAGCATGTGCACGTCTTCTGGAACGAACTCCGCGCGCACCTGGTCCTGGATGTTTTTCCCGCGTCTCTCCAGCTCTTTCATTAACTTTCGGACCAACTCCGAGGGGTCTCTTTCGCAGATGTGGGTGGGTCTTCTTTCGAGGGTGTCGCCGATGCTGACCGAGATCGGGATGTGGGCGTTTTCTATCGTCAACGCTCCTGTCGGCTCTTTTCGGTAGGTTTTGTCGCCATACGACTCGAAATCATAAATTATCCCGTGCGGGTACTTTTTCGTTTCCTTCTTCGGGAGTTCCCCATTAAGAATCCCAACTTCGCAAGACCATGCCTCGATTACTTCGTAGCCCATCTTCCGCAGAAATGCTGTGCGGTTCATGGTGGCTTGGTACAATTGTTCGGGTGTTTTACCACCATTCAGAATCATTTGTTCTCGTTAGCGCGGGTAACATTTTGGGCATCCGTGGAAGGGGCAGCCGTAGTATTGGAACACCGTCCTCGTTTCGTGGTTGTACCCGTCAACAGGAGAGGCCTTCATTTTTCCATTTCCCCGCATTAGCCATCTCTCACCTCCATGCCCGCACATTGCGTGGTGGATGTGGATTCCTCGGCGCTTCGCTTCTCGCTCCCGCCACAGAATCGCTTGTTTCGATGCTGAGCCCTTCGGGGGGTACATCACTTTCTCGAAGGCCGTCAGTGGCGCTTCCATTTTTGTCCCCGGGCAATATATTACCGTTTCCCCCGCCTTGCAGGTTTCGTGATGACGTTGCAGATTGCAGGTTTTTGTGAATCTCTGCCCGCAATGTGTGCATGCATAGGATTTCGCCAGCTTTGCGATGTCTTTTATCAAGAAAGCGTGACCTTCGTAGACACCTATCGTCAAAACGTTTTTGATTTTGGGGTTCGGGTTTATTCTGAGATGCCATACCACTTCACCGTCTGGAAGACGCTCAGGCTCGTAGACACGTATTCCAAGCCAAAATGAGACGGGCGAGCCCTCGTTCAGATGTGCTTCCACCTTGTCCAACTCATCTAGAGACGTTTTTCTGAAGTTTGGTGGAATAGCTTCGAGCTTGTAGAAACTCTGGGCCAGTCTTTGGGCTACTTTTGTACAACGATCTGTGCGCGCCCCTCGGTGCACAGCGAGGCACCGCCATAGGCACAGGTTGTCGTTGTACACGTCCAAAGATACCATCGCCCGGCTATGGGCAAGGTTCGTAGCCAGTCAGGCAAAGGCCCTGTTCCCACCAAAGGCTGCCTGTCAAGCACAACCTTTACGTCGACGTTGAAAAAGTCTTCAAAAACCCACTTCGTGCTGGGCCTTTCAACTCTTTCATTGTCGAGACGCAGTTCTTCCTGGGTGATAAGCCATTTTTCCACGTCTTCCAGTTTGTTAAACCACTGTGAGCGCTTGGGGTTCGAGTAGTACACGATCACCGTTCCATCCTCAATGTTGCGCAACCGGTACGCGAAAACGTGCCTCAGATAGAACGACGTGCTTACTCTTTCGCGTATCTTCGCCATAAAGTCTGGTGTTAGGTTTCTCCCCAGACCTCTGATGAAGCGCCATCGAATGAAACGCCGGCCTTTACTCTCTTCCCCTTCGTTCTCTGCATCGTCGAACAGATCCAGAATCTCCTTCTGGTAGTCTGTCACTGTTCGGGTTTTCCGCGCAGGGAAGGGGTCGTACTCCCTCAGAAGCTCCTGCGGTTTTCTTAACTTTCTTTGGCGTGGTGGGGCTCTTGGCTGATAAGGCTTCGGAAGTAGTGGCTTTTGCAGACGCGCCTGCGTTTCCTGAGATATTGGTTCTTCCAGCACGTTCTGGACAACCTTTCTTACCGCTGGTGCGTTTTCTGTAAGAAGTTGATCCAAATACTGCAATGTCGCTGGATCTATTTTTGCGAGTTCTTCTTCCAGTCTTTCTTGATTGTTGTAAGCCATTGTACCTTACGTTATAACCTAAGATTCATTTCTCTAAATAGTGTGTTTCTTTCTTTCAGCTCGAGCAAAACAAGTTCAAAAAATTTTTTTGCTTTTTCACGCTTGCGGATAAGACGTTGTTTTAGCGCGTTACCGCCGCAGGGCTTGCAGAGACGGAAGTCACACAGAAGACCGACTCCGCAAACTCTGCAAGGCTCTGGCATTTTCATTCCTTTTTTCAGCTGGTAGTTATGCTGCCCGCAATACGCCCCGTAACAACGCTTTCCGCAGCTTTCTTTCCGGCCCCGCATCAGCCACCCGCACTTGTTTGGCGCTCGAGTCATCGCGGCTGGGGCGGTATAACAGCGGGCTCGCTTGTTTCTAATATGGGGCTTTCCTTTGTTGTAAGTAGTATAGGGGGAGTCAAGCAAATACTGTTTCAAAGAGGGAGCTGAATTTCACCTTTTCGCAGCCCCCAGGTTCAACCGGCCCGAGCTTGTGAGGGCCGGACTTGACGGCGGGGGCTGCGATAAGGTGAAATAAAGCTCCCTCTGCGAAACGGTATTTGTTTGACTCCCCCTATACTACTAACAGTAAATCTTTAAATAGATAGTTAAATATTCAAATCTTTAAATACGCACAGTAACTATTAATATATACTTGTAATACACAATAATATGATTTATAACCTGATTTACAGTGAAACGAAGTTTTAGTTCTAATAGAATAATTTTTCTATGATCGGGAGAAAAATCGGTCATGCGAGACAGTTCAAAGGCAAAATTAACAATACCTTTTTTAAGGAAATTAACGCTCGTGTTAATTGTGCATTCAAAATTAATACCACTTAATATAACGTAAATTGAACGAAAAATTACTTCCCAAAAAGAAATTAATGGAAAAGGAGTGCTAACTCGACTTATTACAAAAAGGAATAAAATTTGTTCAGAGAACAGGAACAAATTTATTTTAACACTTAGAGCAAAAAAAAAGAAATGCAAACAATGTTCGTGGAAGTGTTGTCTGTTCCGAGTTTGAGTATCCAATCAGAACGCGCGAAACTCTACCCGTTTGGTATGTAGTAATGACTACTATTCAAAGTAATAGGGAACCAAGTTATCCTTACAATAACAAACGTCGCCGAGAATTCTTTACCTCTCCAATAAAATATTCAAGCCAGGTTTCAACATAACGGCTTATTGCAGCTGTTGCAAGCTGTTTATGCTCATTATCAGGCGAAATGATTACAAATAAAACTATCGTAGTATGTACAGTAGGACTATCTTTCACTAAGGTACAGTGTACTAGCGAGTAGGTCAGCCATGCACAAAAAAAAAAACCTCTTTCAACAGCGGAGGTTGAACGACGCGTTTATCTATAATGCTGGTGCTGTTTATCTTTTAATACATAATTTCTGTCTTATTACACCGAGGAGTCTACAAGTTCTTTTCCGCGGAGCCGTAAAAATCGTGAAAGAAGAAGACAAAACACGTAGGAGCCAAACCACCCCCCTAATGTTCATGAAGGCTATATTTGCTTGGTTTATATATTTCTGGACCAAGTTTGGCAGATGAGCTTTCTTTGTTCTCCAGTTTATTTTAATTTGGAAGTTGTGACAAAATGTCAGATTATGACGTCATAATTGATGACGTCACCAAAACGTGCTATAAGTTTTTGTAAAATCTGATAAAAAGATTATGTCATTGGAAAGGCCTTGACTTCAGGAGTAAAATGCCGGAAACCGTTTTTTGCTGTGATGATTATTTTTCGAGATATGGTAAGTTAAATATTTTTTTGCTGTCCCCCCCGGAATTTGCTTAACCATACTGTCCTTCCTAAGTCAGTCTCTCTGGTTTATTTTTTTCAGTTTTATTCTAGGAAGGCTAATAATCTAGAAAAATAGAAAGCTTGATGTTGTCAAAAATCGTATGGTTTTAGGAATTTTATTTTCGGCTTTGTTAGGATGGTATTAACAGTAAAAAAACGGGTGACGTCACAGGTTATGACGTAACAAAACTAATTTTAACGCAATAACACTAGAGGGATATTTTTTTATCCCGATTTTCTTCTTTATTTTTGCTTTAGTCATCTGGCACATCACATGTGCAACATAGCTGCATTTACTGGAACAAAATTACGGCTCCAATTTAGGGATTTTTCTCAAGGGGGGGACCCCATATTTTGCTGAGTTATTTTTCCTATTTAAAAATGCCATATTTCATTTAATTTTTGTGATATGGAAAATTTTTTTTCAGGTTTCAACTCCCCTTGATGTCCTCTTTCGAACACATTGTAAAACATATGCATATTAAAAACTTCAAAAGTGGCAAAAAACATGACGTCATCACTGTGACGTCACAACTTTGACATTTACTGACATTTTTCAAGTAAATATAATTGGCACCAGGTCTCCTGCTCATCTGCCAAGTTTGGTGTAGAAAGAGTCAATACTTTTTAAGTGATGCGAAATAATGTGAAATACCCAAGAACTGACGAAACATTTGGAGGGTGGTTTGGCCCCTACGTGAAAATTGAATCTGAAACGTTAGTGTAACAAACTGAGAAATGTAAATTACGCTGACTTTCAAGTTACGATAAAAACGATTAAGGTTAATAAGAAAAGAGAATAATTCCACTAAATTGATGAAAGGTTTGACTATTTACTAAGCATCATATCGATATAAACAAGGAATAAATAACGTGAAGAATTTATGTTATAATAAGTTCAATGACACTTGACTACGTACAAATTAAAATGCACCAAAACTGAAGATGAGAAAACGGCGGGAGAAGTAATGAGAGGAAAGCTTAAAATTGCCATTCTTTAATCACTCTCCATTCAGTTAAAGACTTTTTCCTCGCTTGAAAAGCTAAGCTCAGGAAGTTCGGATGGAGTTCATGCTTCTTGTTCACCGTTTGCAAACGTTTGGAAAACCAACTAAAAGTAGAAATAATGCATTCATTTTAACCAGACGTTTGCCTCCACACCGAATATAACAGAGATCATCTTGCAGCAAAAGATCATTGCTTGCTTTGAAAAGCAGTGTGTTTTAGGCTTGGCTAAATCTATATATTATTTATGTAAAACACCAGTCAAGGGTGGCACCCGCGTGAACGAGGTCAATTTTATCTGTTGGTATGGTGGTTTTGGTTTTGAGTCTGACTGTAAACTCGTTACATTGCCTTTGTTCATTAAAATGTCGAAATCTGTTGCGTTAAACCTCATCATCGGAGGCAGAAGGCACGAAATATTTTTTTTAGCTCATTATCGCTCACTCTCAGAAATTGCCATCATTTTATTTATTTTTTCTTACAAAAGCCTTGTTGATAACAAAATTTTCCTTGGGAAACGTAAGGTTTATATGCTCCGGCAAATGGCCTCCAATCATTGGCGTGTCTTGTAAAAATACAGCAAGCAAGGACAGCAAGGAAGCAGCGATTCGTTTCTCTAATGAGTAAGTGTCGTAAAATTTTGGGAAACCTAAGGCACTTTCCATTCGACCAAAAACTCCGCTTCGCATTTTTGGAAATTTATGGTGGCGAATGAAACGGCGTTTTCCAGAATTTCCGGGAAAAAGGACCGCTTCGAGAGGTTTACATCCTAATATTCGGAAATTTCTCACCAGGGAATTTCCAATCCATTTGATTTTCCTCCCGGAATTTCCCAAATTTTCGGTTAAATCGTTCACTTTTCGGAAATTCAAAAGCTTCCGTATTTTCTGGAAACTTTCCTAGGAAATTTTCGGACCTTTTGGAACGTTTGGTTGAATGAAAAGAACCCATTAATTTTTTTCGGAGACAGCGTGGTCGGTTCAAGGCCTCCACCCTGCCACTAGTGGGATTTGTTTCTCGGTAGTCCCCAATTTACATCCTCGGTCACACGTAAATAGCCAACTGGTATGCCTCCTACCAGCTGGGATTTTCAACTGTTACGTTTATTTGAAATATTTGTTTCCTTTGTTTCAGTGGCATGCCTGTAAACTAGCTAAGCTTAGTGCTTGTCCAGCTAAGTGCATGTGACCACTATAACTAAGATTTACATTTTTTACATTTTTTTACAATATGCTGCCGGCGATTATCCATCCATCTGGGCGATCAGTCATATGTAAATTATTACCTAGAACTCCTTCACGCCGATCTCTTTTGCAATACAATAGCCATGAACGAACTAGTTTTAAATTTGGGTTAATCTCTCCCTACAGTTACAAATTGAAAGATCAGGAAAATGCTGTGGACTGTTAGTCCATGTTTGTTCCTCCTTATGGATTGCGTAGCTGCTGGCAAGCAATGCGGAGAGGAACGGAGCGTAAATGGGATGGCTCTACAATGATTCGTCATTAAAAAATTCCTGGTAAGAGCTCTTCACGAGTGTGATATCTGCTGTGAAACAGAAATCACCAGTCAAAGCTATGATTACGTCACGGGTGAAAAGTCGCGCGAACTGAATAACCGCACCAAGAAAGCAAGATCAGAAAATTTCTGCTCAGTCCCGGCACGGTTTTACAAAAGACCCCTGAACGACAGGGGTATGTACGGTATTCCCTTCTTTGGAGTGCTCTATCGACGTTTCACTGAAAATGTCAAGTTGTAAATGCTTTAAAACACTGAGAGCTTTTTCAACTCAGTTCGTGGCGAGGGGGATAGTTAAAAACGCTCCAAAAACAAGTACGTGAACTTCCGGTTGTCGTCCTTGGTTTTAAGACGTCTGTTCTCAAACTCTCTATTAATCCATCCATCCCTAGGGTTAGTAAATCCGGTTTTCCCGAGGGTTCGTTCGTCAACGATCTTTGAAGGCTTTTTCAATTGAAAAGAATCTTTCATTCCTGTAGACTTCTAAGTGGCCCTATTTGCGACATTTTTGTGAACTTCATGAAGTAAAGTTCTCAAACCAGATACTTATTTTGTTTCCATATCTCAACTCGATTAATTGACAAGGCCTCGTGTGCCACTTAGGCACGAAGTGGACTATGTTTTTGTTGCTTTCTTTGTTTTATATAACATAAAAATTTCTCAGGAAACTATCAGACCCTAGTCGACCCTCGTTCGAGAGAAACACTCTAATATTATAATCAAAACCGCAGTTTAAGTAGTAACTTATTTCTTTTTCATTATTTCTATTTTCTGATCGAAGCTTTGGAAATAAAGGTAAGCGAAAGAAAAGGCGCCATTAGCAGCAAGTACTGGCTGGATCCAACTGCGAATGGAATGGCGGTTTTGGTTTATTGTGACATGGACTTCAAGGTTTATCAAAAATAGCTTTCTTCTCATGGGCTACACTACCCAGTAAACCTGAGATAATACTTCGATGACAGCTTACCTTCCAAATTGTTGCAGTGGCCATGTATTTACTGGGTAGTTTTAATGGGAAATGGCAGGCTTTTTCAGTGGTTTGCTCAGAAAGGGAGCTAAGGCTAGTCGAATTGTTCACATTTCCTGGTTAAACAAAATCTCTTCGAAAGGTCAAATTGGGTTAATTTGCATGGGTCCGCTCGCCTCAGAAATAACTTTTGCCAAGAAAAAAATTATATCACGTTCAAAAACAGCTCTTGTACTTGCTAGAATTGAATTTTGAAAGAATTCTACATAATACCGAGTATGTTTTGAATTGTTTGAAAACAATACGGAATTTTGATTTTCAAAGTCCAGAAATTTCGGTTCTCTTCGCTTGCTCTCCAGGAATTCGGAATTACAATTGTAAGTCTAAATAGTATCAAGGACTCTTAGCAATACCTCCTAAGTAAAATTATAAACTACGGAAAGCCACTATGCGCCTTCACGCGAGTTCGATTATCTGATCATGAAATTTGACCTCATTTCTGTGATTTTTCGGCTTCACGGGTTGTCGACGGTTTTTCGTTATTTTCTCAAAAAATTTGAAAACTCTAGAACCTAAGACTTATATCACGATTCTTAGCATACCATAGGTTATCTCTGGACGAAATATCAAGGGGTCCATTTTTCCAACCTTGTGCCACATTTTTTCAATCTCACTCGGTCCCTATAGAGAGTCGCTCGTAATAACTGAGTGTCGCTGTTCACACTCGAGGAAGGCAAGTGCGATTGAGTTGAAATGCAATCTGCATCACTTCGTTCATCCTCATCTGATGACAAAATTATTTGAATTCTCACATCTTGCATCTAAGAAATTGTTTAATTTATCCAACATTATCGCCTCGTAGTCGTCTTGTCCAACATTGCTACCAGTGTCTCCCTTTTTATCATCATTTAACGAGCCAGGAGTAGCTGGAAACTGAAGTGAGGTAAACAAGCAACGATGGCTTCCGCCGGCTTGGTAAACATCACGAAAATTGACTTCGCGTTAGCGTTGTTACCATTTTTTTTTTTTTTTTTGCTAACACCGAGGATGAGCCAAAGTTTCGCCCTTCCTGTCACAATTCAATGAACACTTTTAGGGAGCTTAACATAGGCACAGACAGAGACCAACGTGAACTGGAAGTAGAATTGTCTTCTCTTTGGCGTGTACTATTTTTTTTTTTTTTTTTGCTAATGCTTTTATTGTCCTACAAACGTCACTTACAATACATAAAAAAAATAAACATACGTCATTTGTTTATTAGCTGCCCGCAAGCGTCTTCCTTTTGGTATAAGTTTCAAAGTTGGTATTATACCGTAAGTAACGCGATTTTACTTCTCTCCGAGCCAGAGGTATTATTTGGAACTAGACGCTTTGCTGCGTGTACCCAGGCAGTCGTTATACTGAGAAACACTAGCTATATTGCAATTGAGCTAGATGTTTTGCATTTGAAGTTGTACGAAATTCAACCGAGTTGATGTGCTTAGGCTATTCTGCTTTTGATCGCATTTCTTGGAATCGATTAATAGCTTATTAGTCGTTTGCAGGTCTTTAGGGTGTGAAATGAGTGAAGGTCTTTATATCAGTCCATAAACGTTTCAGTCTATTTTCCTTAGCCTTTGTCGTTGTTATTTGCGTTTCCCAAGCAAGCGAGACAATTTGAATTTCGTAGTTATGGCGGTGCGTGACATAGACCTACGAACGCGTTTGTCGAAATCATATACTTATCTCGTGATTTTTAGCCCATTCAGAAGTTAAAGTATTAGGAAAAGTGCTTATGTAAATGCTTGTTTGTTCAGTACAGATAACCAGTCGCCTAGATAGCTATAGCCAAAGTAAGTTCCAGATGTTTACACTATTTTCCGGCCGCAATGTTGGCGTACCGCGGAAGTACACCAACATGGCGGCCAGGGGGGGGGGGGGGGTACTTTGGGAATTTCTGTTTGGGGGTGTGCCGCTGGGTCCCTGGAACCCTTAGCCTATACCAGAGCTGGTTCAGCTGAATTTTGCTACCCTATACTAGAGTAAACTCCAAATCCCCCCATCTATCGACACTATTGCGGTTGATTTGCGTAAATTTAAACTTGCCGATTTGATTTTTTTATATTTTTGGGTGGCAATTCCTGGTTTCCTTAGTTTAGATAAAATCTTCAACCAACTAGTCAGTTTTGGGGAGAATGATACCCTATTCTAGACCCAAACGCTCTGATTTATATACCCTATCCTAGAGTCAACTGCTCGAAAACCATACCCTTCACACCGGCACATACCTATAAAGCCCATATATGGCAGTGCCCCCCCCCCCGGGCATGGCGGCTCCATACTGGTCTCTGTAAATTTGTGCAAAATATTTCGACGAATATCTAAGCTCGGGAAAACGCACAGACTTAAAAATTAGAGGAGTGTCATCTTTATTAATCTCCCATAACATCACAATTTCTTGATTTTATCCACTAAATGGTTTTGGAATAAATTTTTAATTGCGTCAGGATTGCGTGACAGTGCAAGCCAAGAATTGTTTTGCTGGGGTCAACATACATTAGTTTCTTACAGCATGTACAATAATTCGCTACATGATTTTCACTCTTGTAAAGACACACAACTCTGTTACAAGGAAATAACGAGAGAATATCGTTTAGTTCGAGATTTTATCTTTATTATACTTTACGAAGTTTCTCAGGGCGTTTTACTTAGGTGTATTCGAATAGATACATTCGTAAACAAATTCTCTAACCTTTCTGCTCTTGTTGCTCAGACGTTCTTGAGTTCGTGCAATGCACAATGCAGTGGGGGAACACGAGCCGCAGGCGAGTGTTTCCAAATTTTTTTCGAGTTCTCCCAAACTTTCACGAGTGTTTCTATAACTCGATAGAATCAAAGAGAACATGTTTTCTATTTCTTTTAGAAAACACCGCGACGAAAAAAAGAAAAACAGCTTGTTTACTTTGATCATCAAAATGTAAATTCTCTTTGCTCGCGGCATCATTATGTCAACAGATCGTGCTAGTTCTGTGTTTCTGTTTAGTAGCAGAAACACGATTTTTAACCAATCGGCGCGCGTATTTTCTTATTCGCGCGTATTTTCGCATTGTTCTCTAAATTTATATATATTAAAGGGTGGTCCATCAAATTATTGATGAGAAGTTACTTCAATTTTAGCTGCTCAATATTTGCCTTTCTAGCCTGCGTAGCTGGCGGGATTTCGCGCGCGAGTTCTTTTGCAGATTTCAGAGAGGCAAAATAAAGAATCGTCAAAACAAATGGCAACAACCATTGCAGAACGTTTGAATAAACCTTATTTCACAAAAGTAACAGCTGAGGAACCAAAATTTTGTTACTGTGCCATAAATTCGAGTGGACGTTGCGTCACAGTTACAGAATATGGTCAGTATCATATTCAGCGGGCCACACACCCCCACCCAATTATTCTGGGAGTACCTCTTCGCGGGCCATTGAGGTTCAATGAGACCCTTTGTGAGGGTTTACACAATCAAACAAGAATAAAAGTTCTGTTAACACAAAGTCTAATGATGAATCGCCGCATTTCTGTAACAACACTTTGTCGGCAAACTTAAATAAACGTGGAAAAAAAAAATCAAAATATCCTTTTAACAGAGACCGTTAAATATAAGTTTTTAATAGTTTTTTCAAAGTCAAGGATAAGGTGTTCGTTCAACACAAAAACCTGTTGGATGTTTTGTTTTTTTTCCTTTTGTTTTGTTTTTTTTTGTTGTGTCCGCGGTCACTTACACTTGTCACAGAAATGCAGCGATTTACATTTTGTTTTTACAGAACTTGTTTTTATACATAGTAAATATCAGGGACAAATGGGACTTGTGCGGCTGTCCACTTAATAGAGGGTGTCCGCATAATATGGGGACCTCAACTGAGATAATTATTTCCTCTATTCATGAACACGACTTTGATTTACCTTCACTTTGGGATGCTAACTGTGGGAACAGGATATTACATTTGTTGATTAGTTCCAATTGCGACAAATAGTTAAGCCTGTACCCAGCCAAGGTCGAATATCGTTTGGAATCGATGGGAAAGTTCTCTGAAGCTAAGATCTGCAAGAGTAAACCTGAACCAAGAGACGGCAATATAACTGCTGTTTAGTTTTTATTCATCAGCGGAAAAATTCCGATAGGTCGCACAGAGTTTGTTTACGATAAACGACCACGCAATCCCAAATATTGGCTAATATTCGTACATAAAAAAACAATACTTTAACAAATTAGATTTAAAAAAATTAGCCTTAACATTGCTTGTAAATGTGACAATGTTAAGCATGAAGTTTGATGTCAATTATACTAATTTTAGTTCTATTCTAGAACTTGCGAGTCCACGGAAACTGGCGCCAGCTGTCACAGACTATATTAACAAATCGTATTTTATAGAGGAGCTCTCTACTTGCTATACATAAATTACACAGGAAAACATTGGAATTTGTCATTATGTTATATCTGTCCGTAAATTTTCGGTTGTTGATTTAAAAATGTGTTTTTTAGCAATAAACAAGAGTTGAAAGTCGGCTTATGAAATTATTCAAGTTATATGTATTAAAGAAAAGGCGTCGAGTGCACTCTCCTAAAAGAAAACCAGAATAGCACAAAATAACAAGGTAACTCTGGACCTGCATTCTGCGAATCTCTCATGGTGACCATGGGGTACATGCAGTACTATGTTATAATTAGCACACTATTATAATTAGCCAAATGTTATAATTAGCACGATTTTATAATCGACAGAATGTTTAAATTAGCACAACTTCTTAAAGAATAGATAATCTACTTGTCTCTCATGTTTCGTAAATATAACAGCTGAAATAGCACTGTTATATAAATGTTACAGTTTACACCAGCACAGTAGTTTAAATAAGTAACCTATCCGCATTTAATGTGCACTGAGATAAACGTAACGAACACACCCTTAATTTATACAAAGACTAACTGAGGCAGCGTACCACACTACGCCGGAGGGATTTGAAAACGCCTTTTTTTCTAAGGTTATGCCTACCGTCCACATTAATCCGTCACAAAAACGGAGCTTTTCGAAAACGCTCTACAAACCAAGGGAATTTGAAAACACCCGCTTTTTGTTTTTGTTTGGACGCAAAACATTTTGAAAACGAAGCTTTTCGAAAACGATGGCGTTACGATAATGACGTGCTTTCTCTGACCGAGTTTTCCTCAAACACAAATCCAAAATGACCGGTGATTGCTGCTTGTGTAATGTGGATGTATTGAAATTTTTCCGGTGTAGTGTGGACATGACCCAAGAAAAAAGCTACAGGCACTGCCTGAAGTAAAACTTTTTAAGAGACAAAAAGTGAAGATTTTAAAAGACCACTCTGAGTAAAGAGGTAAACGTTTCAGATAACTCTCGCTTTCAAAAAGGTAGGACACCTATCTCTTTAAACATTGTGCAGGGGTAGAAAGACGATATGTTCTCATAGGCATCCCTGGATACGGTCAATCAAACCGTTGCTAAGAACGATATCACTCCTATATATTACCTAATGTTTTTTTAAAAAACTTGTCCTGTTTTTTGGACGAAAAATGGAAAAGCAGCATAAAAATTCTAGAAAAATATGGGTAATGTCCTCTACAAAACCTTTGATTGTTTTGTAGCAGGAACACGAAAATAACAGCGAAAAATTAAATCCTCACCATGCATACTAAACTTTCGCAGTTAAGTAGCAATAAACCTATTTTAGGTGCAACGTTTAGCTAGCCTGACAATAAAACACAACAACAAAACAAAACAAACGCCTGAATTTCAATTTTATGAATATTACATTAAATAGCCATCGCTGGCAAGTCTTCTACACACACACTGTAGCTCTAGTCCTCAAAGCAGAGTTCCTCGTCTGTTGGTTTATTGAATAAGCTGGTAATTGTTTCTTCTGTGACAGATTAGGTGAAAACATCGCACTGGGCAGGAAGATAGTGCTCTCCAGTTTTCTCTCAGATAAAGCAATCCCTTTGCTGATGAGACAAAGAAATGAGACGAGATTAAATGAGTGTCGTGTTTTCAATGAAGAGGGTCGATTAGTCCTCCCCTTAATGGTCCTTTGCGCAGCTGAGGCTTCTCCTTATTTGGTACCTCAATTCATGACAGACGTTTTAAGGCGACTGTCCCTGATACAGTGGAACCGCGGCTTAGCGCTAACGGCCACCCCGTTCACGCGGCCACCTCGTTATTAAGGCCAACTAATTCTGGGGCGAGCAAAAGCTCAGTCACTGATTTTTGTATTTCAAAAGCCACAATAATAAGGCCACCAAGTTCACACGGCCCGATTTCGGAAAGCCATTGTTGACCGGATTATTGGGGTTCCACTGTAGAACAAAGCAAAAAGATACATGGGGTCTGCAGGGGGCAAACTTTGGAAAGAACCGGCACAGTCATCAAAAATCGGCTAGTCTCAATACTGAGAAAATTTGCGGCCAGTTTCTTTTTGAGGGCCAAATTCATTTTTACGATGATTTTGCAATAGTTAATCGATATCTTGACTCGCACTACGTAAGCTGTTTGATTTCAAGAAATGTACTTCAAAACTTAAAGCAGAGCATCAAAAATAAATAGAGAAATAGATAAGTAAATAAATAAATAAATAAAAATAACTAACCGGATGAAATTTTACCGATTTTAACTTATTTTCCGTCCAATAACGGCTATCGAAAATAAGGACAAGTTTTTTTTTTTTTTAATCCGAAATCATGCATCAAGCCGTAACCACAGGAGGAAGAGGGGGTTTGCAATATAACTGTATACACCTGTACTACATTATCTTATCCCTCCTTCTAGTAGTATAGTACTTAGCTAAACAACAATTCCCTTATACCATATTTTATCAAATTCAATTTAATTATTTAAACTTCATCTGACTTTATTCAATTTGTTTGTGCTGCAGGGCAGACTTACCTACGGACCATATCAACACGGCACCATTGAGAACAACAAACACTACATTGATAAACATAGAGTTGTTTTCTCCGTGATTCCTGCTGACGTCAGGCTGTGAATATATTGCACCGAGACAAACATTAAAGAAGATTATCCAAAGCGCAAACGTGTGTAGTCGATCTTCAAATTTTCCTTTCATTGGTCGAAAGATAGTGTACGTAATTCCAGAAACACTTGCTGCGATCACGGTAAAACCAATTTGAGAACGGCTCTCGGACTCAAACAGAAGGATACATGAGATTAGCAAAAGCTTTCGGTACATCTCCACAATCTCCCAAAACCAGTAGCCCTCTTTATAATTTTCAAAAAACACTCTGAAGCCAAAAGCCATTTCTTCTTCGTCAGGATCACACTTCCGGTACTTGTAAATAGGAAACAGTAGCAACAGCGGAAAGGCAGCAGGATACAGGGCGAAGGCAACTGCAATGTGCCAGAAGATATCGTGCCGAGCGGTGAAACAACGGATGGAATAATCAGCCTTCAACAAAGAAATACATTCACCTCCATCTTTGTTAAAGCACACCTTCACGCAAACTCCTGGCAAGGGCAGAATGTCAATAATCTTCTTACTTGTGATTGGGTATGACAAAAGAAGAAATAACAGAATATTTCGATAGCACGACTTCTTCAAGCCTGAGGTTTTCTTAAGTTTTTCGGAGATGGAAATCTCCAGCTTGTTGATGTGTCGCTTTTTCAGGAAGAGATAGAGCAATATCAGAGAAACGACTAAGATGTTAATAACAATGGCCAAAGTAAACTGTGTGAATGGGTCCAGTCGAAGGAAAGGATTAATGCAGCTCAGTGGTGCAAACTGCAAAATGTTTCCTTCAACGAACTTCAGCCATTTTTCCATGGAGATGAGAATTACAGGCCAGTAAACCCCAGCCAATGCCGAG
This sequence comes from Orbicella faveolata, assembly GCF_042242905.1. Lineage (NCBI taxonomy): Eukaryota > Metazoa > Cnidaria > Anthozoa > Scleractinia > Merulinidae > Orbicella > Orbicella faveolata. Next base: position 20,398,551 of record NW_028301558.1, read on the forward strand.
AAAATGCCAACAACAACTTGATAAAATCCAATCACGATCTTGGAGCAGGACATGATGACATCTGCCACAGTGCGGCTACCATCGTTTCTTGAGCGTCTTGAGTCTCCCCAGAGAATCAGTACAAAGAGCATGGCAAAGACCACAATCACTACAACACATGAAATGATTGTAGCAGTCATGCTTGGACATTCCAGACATCTGTTTAATCGGAGGTAGTGATTGTTAGAGCAAGTTGCACATAAGGTACCTTGGTATCCGACCTCACACGCTGAACCAATTCCACCGTTGCAGGACCCTGGATAGGGGCATTTCAGCGGCTTGGGCAATGGCCCATGAAATATCGAGCAATTGCTATTGTATTCAGGTCCAAACGTGTGAATGTTTTCAACGAATTTCGTGTAATTGTCCTCCGTCGTTTTGTTGTTCCACTTCCAGAAATAATTTGGTGCCAATATCGCTGTATCGTTTTTACAGGTAAGGCCGTAATCTGGACAAGCCGTGCAGGGCCCGAAACGATCCAAGCGGTAAAAATTATGAAGACAACTGCATGCACGATAACCAGCTGTCTTATTAGGTTGGGTACCTGTTTTTAAATATGTAAGAATTTCATTAGTAACAATACACATGAAAAAATTAATTGATTCTGATTGGCTAAAAGCAGTGCAGTGTAACACCAGTGCAAAAAGTGTAACACCAGTGCAAATTACACATCGAAATTCTAGATCATGATTGACTGAAAGACAATAGCAACTTTTCTAAGATAATGACATCACGTAAAATGATAACGAAAATTTTGTGCTGAAACTTTGAAAAAGTTTTCTCAAATGAGAAAAAATGGCTTCAAGAAAGATCTTCCGGCACTTCCTCCGCGCGTAATTTTTCATGTTTATTGCCCAACCATTTTCAACGAAGCCATTTCGACATACAGGCCACCCATCATCACAGCATACTTTTCTTCTCCTCAATTTCAACTTTTTGAAAAACTCACTCGTGCAAATTAGTTCTAAATTGAACTCGAAACCGTATGATTACCTATACTAATAGCGATACAAACTGCATTTCCTCACATGGAGACATAATTGATGAGTTCCTTATTCAAGTTAGCGTGCCCAGTTTGTCGACATGGCAAAGAATGTAATTCCGGACGTTTTCGCAAGGCGCATCTATCGCGTCGTGCTTCTGTCGGTTCAATTTCCTTAGAGCTATCATCCATTCCCCTCAGTGATAATTTCAGTGGTAATAGACAAAACTCGAAATTGGCCTATATTGTGGGTAAAAAATTGTCAAGACAGGAGAATACCTGCTATTTCGAGGGAAAAAATTCTTTATTTAAAAAGACTGACATACCCCACAGAGTTAAATGTTGAAGTAAAAGGCTAATACATGTTTGCTAAAAAAACACATGTACGCCAAAAAATTATCCTAGACAGATAATGCTTAATGAGAGAAAGAGAGCAAGTATTTAGCGAAAGCGGAAACTGTCTCGAGTTTTTTGTCCAAGATGGAACGCTTAGTAGGTTCATAGCTGAGTGATACACGTACTTGTCACATCTACTTGAAAAACCCAGACAGCACGACTTCAAATCACGATTGAACCTTGAATTTTTTTTAACCGATTCTTTTGAATTGGTGACAACTTGTTTGAATATCTTGGTTATTAGTCTATGTATTCAGCATGGTCACTTACCGTAGGGACACGCACGACAGTCGGCTGCGCTTCTTCCAGGATGATCCGTTTCTGGAACGTAAGAGCCCGTGCTGCAATTCTTACAGTCAAGTTGCCCCATTTCATCCTGATAAAAACCTCCTGAAAACGAGGTGATTATTGTTTAAATTTTGATTGAGGACTAGCATTTCATATGTTGTTGTTATTATCATTATTATTATTATTGTTATTATTAATCTTTACATTTAGAATTAATGGGGCCTTTGAAATCGATAAGGAACTAGCAAGATTTAAGTATTTTAGTATTATTATTTATCACTTACAATTTGAAATAATCTTTTCAAAGAGGTTATAGAAATTCATTTTTTTGCAGTGAAAAATAACTTATGAAATGTAAGTAAAATGTTTTAAGAGATAAATCACGTAAAGAAAAAGTTACTGGGATTTAAAGAATAAAATTGATTATTATTACATTATTAATCATTATTATTATTATTATAATGTAAAATTTATATTGCCTCAACAAAGATAATAAAGGTAATTGAAAAAATAAAACAATATAAGTACAACAATTCTACAGGTCGTCGTCGTCGTCGTAGTAGTAGTAGTAGTAGTAGTAGTAGTAGTAGTAGTATTGAACGTTACACATGAGCGGCATCATCTTACAGGCACAACGCTCGGGACTTGAAAGTTAAATAAATGTAGTACTTATATGCGTGGGTACGACGCATGGTGAAAGTTCATCTAATCCAAGTATTATGGTTCACATGATTTTTTTCAAAGTTCCGACTCCTTCATGCTTATTTTACCGAGTTATGCTTTTTATCTTTGCGGCTTAAAGAGATTGTCTCAGAAACGTTTACATGCTTGTTCTCTCAAACTGGTGCTTCGGGGTGAAATTACATAGTATGACGTCATCATGCATAAGGCTTTTGTCATATTAAAATTTTATGTTTTTGGCGCCATTTTCAGACATAGAACGCAATTAATATATCAGAAAACTCTTCACAGTTACCTGCAGGACATTTCCAACAAGAAGAAAAACGGTTGCTATAGGTACCAGGCATGCAAAACCTGCAGACGCTGCAGCTGTAGTGAGGTTTGGGTATGGACGTTCCGCATTTAGAACATATCAAGCCTGAATTAAAAAGATGAACACCCACAAAACGAAATTCTTCATCGTACAGGGTTATATGGAAAGACGCCGACGGAGCACATTCCCTGAGGAAAAGAAATTAAACATTTCAAGATGTTTAAAACACTTCAAGAAACTCTGCAAAGAAAAACATGCAGATGGAAAAAAGTTTTAGTGACTTTAGTGTACCGTGATTCATAGACTACAATAACAGCAGTATTGTTCTCAAAGAAAATGACAGAATTATCAGAGACCAGAATGAAGTGGCTGAAACGCTTAATGATTTCTTTAGCCATGTTAACGGCCACTGTGGAAAAAATACATATTAGAACAAAGCTGAATGCTTTATCCTCGAGAAAATGGTCCTTTATTTTTTAGTCCGATCCATTTCATTCTTGTATCAGAATGCTGCGTTGGCGCGACTTCGTCGACCGTGTTCGAAGACCATGTGCTCTAACTCGGGTGGTCTAATTGTATGGTTTTTACGGTAGAGCGACCTTCGTTGCAAGTGAACCCAGGATGATACCTCGTGAGTTGTAAACATGTTGCTGATGTGGGCGACTCGAAGGAAAAGCTGTGTTTCTAGATCTTTGTGTAGTGAAAGTCCTGTCCCCTAGACAACCTTGAAAATAACAACGAATAAAGCCGTGGACCACGATCGTATGCCTGATAGTTCCTAGTTTGGTTTTAATTAAGAACAAAGCTATTTAGCAACGCTTGTTACGTCGCAAAATTGCACAAAAATGCTTAGAAATTTAATTTTGGTTGTACTTTTGCATCAGACCAAATAAAGGAAGAGAGCAGCATTTTTTAGAGCAACTTTTGAGCAACTTTCGTTACATAAAGCAACTTTTGACTTTTAATGAGCAACGTTTTGTGAAATTGCAGGCAACTTTTTGGAAAATCCCGAGCTACTTGTGGAAAGCCCTAGTCGTCGCTGTCGTGAGCGCACGCCCACGAGCAATACCGCTAGCCATGATAACCATGAGAAATAGAAATCAAAGCTGTTCAAATGAAAAGGAGAAACCAAATATCACTCAGTTAAATTGCCGGTTTAAACTAAAGTTCAAAGGAGAGATCAGGGAGTTATAATGGCTGGAATATTTTGTGCCACTTTTGTTGGAATGCGTTTTGTGTTCCCGTAATAATTAAAACGTGTTTTTTATCTTTAAATTGCATCTAATCTGATTAAGGTATCCTATTGAGGATGGTTGAACATTTTTGCACTTACAAGAGTAGTTGTAAGATCTTCCAAGTAGTAAGCAATGATTGAATAGTTTTGTATTTGTTTCAGCGGTCCCAAAAGGTTTCCGCTGTGAGCTTTTCGTTTTCATCATGACTTGTTGTAAGTTGCTTTGCAAATGCTGTTTATATTTATTTGAGCGGTTCCAAAAGGTTTCAGCTCTGGTCATGAGTCTAATCGACATCTTCGTTTTCCTCATGACTTATTGTTGTTTTGCATATGACTGTTTTTCAAGGATGTAATTTTTGCTGCCCTTGATTCATTTTTATGTTTTATTATTTTGACTTTTGTTGTTTCTTTGCGGCCTCACGAGTTGAATTTCCATCATGTCTTTCCATTCAATTTACATAGCAGCGCTACCCGTCGTTTTATGTACCTATGTGTTTGTCTTGGCGCTTTTCTCTCAATCGCTATGGGTCTCCGTTCTCTCCGCCTCGCTCTTTCCTACCATTTCCTTCCCGCTCTGGGTTAGCAATTTTATTCCTTCTCGGATTACTGCGGCATAAAACTGCCCTCCCTTGAGGCGCTCTTACTTCCGTTCACGGTTTTCTGTCTCCCTTTTGCAGCCTGTTCCCCCTCATGCGTGTTAGCTTTTTGTTCCACCTACTTTCAATCCTCAGTGTGTGTGTGTAGGGGGTGGCGAGAGGAGAGGGGGGGGGGGGGGCACGCATACCAAGCCACAGAGTCTTACCCCATGGGCTAATTATCTTGGTACTCCTCTATGGGCGGCTTAAGGCGCCTGATAATACTCACATTTCCGGCGACTTCCTGCGTTCAGTCTTATGGTTTTGCTTTAGCAAACGTTTTACTCGCTGGCCTTTTTCAGACCTGGAGTGTTCTGCGGCAGGTTATCTCCCCACCTCTCCGCATGGTAGTGGCTTGGATTTTCTCAAACAAGCAAATATCGACGAGGGATAAACGTTAGACAGTTTTAGAACTAATTGCGCGTTGACCCTCGACTTTGTCAGGCTCTTTTCTTGCGGATAGCATGTCCCTCGTTCGATGGAGACCATGCATCAGTATTCTATTATATGAGGCTGGCTGATGTCTTGAGGGCGAGAGCCCCGGCTGACACTCTTGCAACGGTTGTTCTGTCAGTGTCAAATCTTCGAAGGTATATCAGCGATTTTAATCGCTTAAGGATTTCGCTCTGGCTTTCCCTCCGCCATTCCACCCTTTAAACGCCCGGCTGCTTCGATTTCGTAATAAAACTTCAAAGTATATTATGTTTCTTCTTCTAGTGTGGGACTTGGACTTTAGTTTCGGGTTTTCTTCTTCTTAGGATTTCTTTGTCTCTGAGTTTTGGGTGTGCTACTTTCCTTTGTTATGCCTCGGTGCATTTTGCTGGCTTTAATTATCGGCGTTCGATTGCCCTTAACTCAATATGCGCAGAGATAAGCCCGGTGAGAATAAATTTAGTTTTTCATGGCCCCGTATTTTTCGTTCATTTTTACTTTCGTCAGTTGTTAGAACAGTGTATTAGTAGCAGTAGTAGTATTGCATCTGTTAGTTGTATTATTTTTTTCTCCCTATTAATAATATCGTTGTTATTTGGAATTAACTCGTGTAAAAAAGGTTGTTGTATTGTGTACAATTTTGCAAAGTTAAAGTTACTTACGTCACTATCACTACTAACAACTTGCAATACCAATCAATGTTGCTAACAACACTACATAAAGTGTAACATTGCAATAAAAATAAATTTAAAAAAATAATAACAAAAAAAAGAAACAAATACAAAACAGCATATTCAAAATAGCGAAAGGTCATGAGCAAAACAAAAATGCCAATTAGACACATGACCACAACGTAAATCGCTCAAACAAATACAAAACAGCATATGCAAACAACCAAAAGCCATATAGAAATTCTAACTTGTCGCATGACCAAGCCGGAAAACCATGTGGACTCGCCAAAGCAAAATACAAACAGCCCAAGGGAACGAAAGGCTTGAGCGGAAATAGCTTTCGAGTTAATAAAAACGAAATGTACATCGACAGGGCAAACAGAGGGCAACATAAAACTAGCAAAACAAAAACACAGAACGACAATAGCTAGGCCAACAGCTAGGGAGCCGTGACACGCCTGCTGCTATAAAAAATAGGGAGAAAAAAAAATTAAAAATAATACCTCCTGGTTTTCTGCGCTAGACGGGATTAAGGAGCAGCGACATGAGGAGCCGCAACAGGAGGAGCAACAGGAGGAGCAACAGGAGGAGCAACAGGAGCCATGGCAACAAGAGCAGAAGGAGCTACCACAGGCGCTGTAAGAGGAGCAGCAGCAGGAGCAGAACAGCATACAAATATAACAATGACGGTGGCGATTGGGTTGACCGACGCTTGAGAAACTTGTTCTAAATACATGTCAACGGAAATAGCTCCACAGTGATGGAGAGAGAGATATCTAGGTGTGTATCTTTTACAATTTTAGTTCGAAGTGGTAAAATGCTAATTTGCTAACTCTTATATACGCTGAGCTAAGACCGCTGAGAATAGAAGCGATATCCAACATGTAAGATATCACTTTTATTCACATATGTGTGATATCAATTTTAATATTATTTTTGATTTCATTATGGAAATCGTTTTGGTTCCATTAGTGGGAGCCGCGTTGGCCTCATGGCTAGTGCGGTCGTCCCCGGATCGAGCGGTCCGGGTTCGGTTACCTCCGGACACGCGGAAAATTTGGGGAATCTTCGGAAATTCTCGTAAAATGTTCGAAAGCGGTCGTCTGGCCTTGGGACAACTTTTAGAGAATCTTTGGAAATCGCAAATCGCAGTGTAGCGTGAATAGGGTCACTTTGAGTATTGAGCTTCAGACTTTTCTTCCTGATCATGAACATTTCAAAAGTCAAGCATTCAAGCTTGCTCCGGCATTTCTTAAGAATGCATTCTGCATTCTAAGTTTACAATTATATTGCATTCTAAGTTTAATTCGGTGTAAGGATCCCATGTTGTTGCTGTATAAATTAAAATAAATATATAAATAAATAAATCACTTCTAATAAAGGTCGAATTAAGCCAAAATAAGCTAATGTCTTGATCTTAGGAGAGTTCATAAGTAGATTTCCCTGCAGGAAAGCAAGTACTATTAGCTTGGCAGGTGATGTTATCAATATGACTGTTCCAAATGTTCACGAAATAGTAACACCCACGATCCACAATTGGTTGCCACATTGTCTTTCAATAGTACACAAATAACACCACTCTTTTTACCGCGCAATAAACTGTGAAAAAGACCCCGCTCCCCCATTCAATGTTGCTTGTTTGTACCTGAAGGTCTCAGCAATAGCCCTTTTCACGGTTTACTTTGCTCATTTGCATTACAATAAAATCTAGCACGTAGGTTAGGCAATTTCGGGCTATTCTGTAGTTTTAGCTCGAAATTGCCTCGTATTGACGTTGTATTACATTGTAATGCAAATGAGAAAAATTGACCGTGAAAAGGGCTATTGCCACACAACATTGTTGGGGGGGGGGGGAGGGGAAGGGGAGCTGAAACGACAAGCTAAGAGGGTACAAAGGGATCACGGTGACGAAATAGGGGGTACCTTGAGGTGTCAACTAATTGGAGGGTTTGGTCATTGGGAGGATATGGTCGTGCCCATTTATCCGGGTGGAAATTCCTGTCCCACTTTTTATCCCATTGAGCTAGCGTTGTAATGCTCATCAGTTTTGTAATGGGCATTCGGTGGCAGACTGAGTGGTCGGTGTCGAATGCTTTACCAAAATCCATTACTAAGATGTCCGTTTGGCCACCATCGTGCATGTAACAGTTGTTGACAGGTTCTTTGATGAAGCCGAGTAACTGTGTCTCGCTGGCGCGTTTGTCTCTGAAATCATGCTGTAGCGGGTAGAGAATGTGGTGATTCTTTTCATGGTGCATAATAGAGCTCGTTTTTATGCCATCCATCAGCATAAAGACGTTCGTGCTAATTGTTTCTACGCATCGTTACTGCGCACGCAAATTCACTTACCACGTCATGCATGAAAGCGCGCGCTAAGCAATAAAAAGAACAATGATAGGGCAGATGGCCATTGCTATAGCTTTGCCTGGATTTAACGATCTTGGACGTTCCGTGACTCCTATTTTTCTTTTGATGGATCATTTTCTCTATCGATTTTCTACGTTAAGCGGAAAAATGAAGAAAATCTATCGACTAGAAGTTGGAATTTTTTGCAAAATGTACCATCCAATTCCGTTCTTTTTGGCTCTTCGTTTATCTGTGCGACGGTTTCAAATGCCTCTTGAAAGGTTAAGTTTTGCGAAAACGTTGGTAATATTTGGAATTGTTCACGCAACAGACCCACTCCTACAAAATATGTTTAAGATCGTTTACCTCCGTTGACTCACCTGCGATACTTTTAACTATAAACCCCTGTAGACTATGCTGAATGACGTGCGCCAATTTTTCAAAATCAGGCTACTTTTCCATACGCTTTATCTTTGAAACAAAGTCGGTGACCCCCAATGTTTTTTTTTGCATTTCTGACACAAATAACTTATTATCTGACCGAAGTAAAAATAAAAAACGTCCTTAATAGCCATGCAGGTGAGTGTGATCGGTCGGTAGTTGCTTGGATCACACTTTGGACCTTTCTTGTGCATTGGGATTACATTGACAGTTTTCCAATCGTGAGGTATTTCGCCAGTTTTATATGATTTCCTCAACGGAAAACACTGTGTTAGCTATATTAGCTACGGGATTGGCTAACTCCTTCAAATTTCTCAGTGTCCTTCCGTCCAGGCCAGGTGCTTTGCGCGTATTCAATTTCAACAACAGTTCCCGTGTTATGTTGACATCATTCATTACGGGGTAATCAGATGATGAAGCAAAATGAAGCAAGCTCATTGGTTGCTATGCATAGCAAACAACTGTGATTGGTTCACGGAAATCACGCCACTGTCAAACTTGACTCGAGCGTCGCTTGTCGTGGAATAGAAGACTTACAGCGAAAGTAGAACTAAGTTGCGAAATATACAAACTTAGCCGTCAAAATGCTAGGCCGAAAAAACCTGCACGTTGCCTTTAACATTGTAGTTAAAAAAGGTTACTCGGAAAACCTGCGGTTGCGGTTACGTTGGAGGCCATTCGACTCGAGCTTTGAATGAAAGGAGTGTTAGTTACGGTGGAAATTTGTGTCCTCTGTGGTTGGTGATTCTCAAGTGTTTGAGATAGTGTCGGAGACCCTTTCTAGCTGCGACGTAGACGGCCGTGAGCTGTAGTGCATTATACTTTTTTTTCCCTGCTGTGCTCTGAGACGAGCGGGAACATTCGCATCGGAAAGCAAACTTATGTGTTCATTTTAAGAAGGGGTGTTGTAATGTTTCTTTCCAGAAACTAATCTGAGTAAACAATCATTTTCAGATTGCGAAAATTTAATTTTTTGTAATAAAGTAATCTCTTAAAGATTTTGCTTATTGGGTTTCTTTGTTAAATTCGAAGCAAGGCCATGCTTTCTTGCCTTGAAATTACTTCAAGACCCATTTTGAGTTTCGTTTAGTTTCGCTCGACTGAGTCTTTTTGTTTAAAGAAACGTGCTCTTCTTTCCCATTCCTGCTTCTCATACCTTTTCACGGCCTCGAAAAGACTACTTTCTGCATTTTCCTTCGTCCAGTCACGTAAAATGTTTCCTAAATTTCCAAAACTTTTCCGCCATTCTAAATGTTTGTTGTATCGACGTCATCTCTGCGTCTGTCCTCTAACAGATGATAGGTGAGGACCAATCAAAATGCGGGAATAATTTGACTTATTACATAAAGTAGGATACAATACTTTCGAAATAGGAAACAAGTACCGTGTCTCTCTCGAGTTACAGAAATGCAAGTGGAAGTTTGGGAGAACGAGAAATACTGTGGGACTGCACGAGTTGACAGGCGAATGCTTTCACATCTTTTTCGAGTTCTCCCAAAATTCCAAGAAAGTCTCTATGACCAGATAGAAACACAGAGAACACGTTTACTATTTCTTTTAGAACATTCCGTGACGAAAAAAAGAGAACGTGTTTACTTTGGTCATCCGAAAATGTAAGTTTTCTTTGCTCTCGCGATTACGTCAACAGCTCGTGCTACAATCTGTGACAAAATTGTCGACACATTGACCTTCTTAACCCCCTATTTAATCACTGTGATCCCCTTTTACCCTCCTAGCTTGTCCTATCAGCCCCCCTCCCCCAAACAATGTTTTGCGGCAATTGCTGTGATCTTGAGATACAAAAAAGCAACATCGAAAGGGGGAGCAGGGTCTTTTTCACAGTTTATTGCGCGATAAAAAGAGTGGTGTCATTTGGTGCGCTAAGGCATTATTAAAAGACAATGTGTGAACCAGTTATGTTGCTGATTGTGGGTCTTACTATTTCGTGAACAGTTGGAACAGTCATATTGATAACATCACCTGCCAAGCTAATAGTACTTGCTTCCCTGAAAGGAAATCTACAGATAAACGCTCCTAAGCTCAAGACAGTAGCATATTTTGGCTTAATTCGACCCTTATTAGAAGTGATTTTTTTTTATTTATGCAGCAACAACATGGGATCCTTACATCGAAATAAACTTCGGAAAAATAGAAGTTGAACAGCGACAAGCTGCACGCTTTGTATTCAAGAAGAACAATATTACCGCTAGTGTAAGAGAAATACTTGATCAGCTCAGCTGGGATGGAAATCTCTTCAAAGCAGGAGGAAAGCAATTAGACTCTGCATGTTGTATAAGCTACACAATGGTCTAGTGGCTGCAGATGGAATGCCAGAGCTATCTTCAATGCGTAGGGCTGACAGCCACTTAAATTCACACGCATATAAAGTTTCACATTCAAGAACCAATTACCACAAGTACTCTTTTTTCTCCACGCACAATAAGCAAATGGAATTCCTTGCCTGAGGACATTATTACCCTGCCGAGCTCGGACTCGCTTAGAAATTCACTACTTGCATTTACTGTTTGATTTTATTTATTTATTTTCTTGCTTATTTCTTTCTTAATTTGTACATTTGCCAGATGATTTATTTGTTTTCTCTTAAAGAACCTTCAGAAGAATCTTCAGCAATGAAAGAGGTGGGGTAACTTCGAAGAGGAATAATAATAATAAGAAGAAGACAACGAAGTGGTCGTCATTTTGTCCACAACCGCACGCTGCTACCTACTCAATACCTACAACAGAATAGATAGCGAGTAACGTAGCCAGTCCGAGAACGACATTCGTGATAGAACGCTAGTAGGTTTATACAAAAATTTGATAGAAACACAAAACTAGCACAAGCTGTTGACGTAATAATGCATGCCAACTAAGATAATTTATATTTTGATGATCAAATTAACAAGTTGTTTTCTTTCTGTCGTCGCGGAATTTTCTAAACGAATTAGAAAACCTGTTTTCCGTGTTTCCTTGGAAGTTTGGGAGAACTCGAAAAAACTGTGGAAACACTCCTCTTTAGGCTCGTATTTCCATAATATTTCTCGTTCTCCCAAACTTCTATTTGTGTTTCTATATCTCGATAGGAACACAATACATAATTTCTGTTTCTTACATACACTACGCGCGCTATGATTAGTCCGAAAATGCGCGTTTTGATTGGTTCCTACTTATCATCTATTGGAGGACAGACGCTTATATTTCTTATCACATGCACTGTACGGGACAAAATTACTGAATGCTGATTGGCTGAGACAAAGGGCATTTTCTCTTAATCACGAGGGCACTTTTGGTAATCAAGAGGACATGATTAGCACGCCTGCATTAAGTTTGTTTCCTACTTCAAAAAGCTTTAAACGGATTTTGAAAAGGAATTTTGAAACGCATCGCTTCTGAGTTTGTTCTAAATGCAATTACTTCATTTTAACGTGAAAGAAAATCGACATACGGCAAAGCGCAGTTTTTTGGTGGGAAAGTAAAAGGATTCGGGCAATTATGTGAAAACTTTGAAAATACGCGTGAAATTAATCCTTAATTGCCCTCGGGCCCATGCGATTACATATACTTATAGTCTTATTTCAAGTGGTATTGGGGTACCATCTAAAATTATTATCACTTTGTCGAGCATTGTGGCGCATTTTGTGGGCTAAAATGGAGAATTTGGCGGGCTAAAATGTACTTTAGCCCGCTGAAATAAACCAATAAAAAGTGAGAATCAAAAATTCGTACGATGTAAGCAGGCAATCAAAATCGAGAAGCTCTTACAACTTTTGAAAACTCAAATGGCAAGATTTTGTAAATTCTAGCCAGCTTCGCTTGATTTATTGTTCAGACTGTTTCGTTGTCATTTTTTTCGGTTTTATATTTTCTCAATGCAATGCCCTCCAAAGTGATAATAATAGTAATAGAGTTTATGTTCTTGAGCATAAATATGTTTTGGGTTCATTTTAACCCTCACCTGGCGGCTCGGGCTAAAATGACTCTATGTCGGGCCCAAAACATTTTTAGGCACGCGAGCATAAACTCTATTGTCTTATTAGATATTGTGTTCACAAAAATATATTGCTGCAATAGACCTCTTTAGTTTGGGCGGTTTGTTTTCCCATTGTAGACCACGTGATATTCTCCAGAGAATTTTTCTTTTATCTTTCTTAAAATTATTCATTCATGCACATGCGACTATTTAAAAATTTGAAAGCAAAAATTCTCAAGAGTATCATCACGTGGTCTACAATGGGAAAACAAACCGCCCGAACTAAAGAAGTCTATTATATTATTCACTTATTTGTCCCTTCTTTATCTATGGCTTATCGATTTGGGGCAGTACTAATAGTTCTGCCCTTAGACTTTTAATAATCTTAGTAAACAAGGTCGCTGTGTTTATTAGTTTGTTTGTTACTTACATAAAAGTAGTGTATATCCCCGGAGGAAGCTTCTGGAAGTTTTTGCACGAAACAGCCCTGCAATTTAACACGTTATGTCATTTAAGCTGTACAGCTGGCAATACCTAGCCGTCACCTAACGTCGCCCCAGGAACGTCAGAGAAGAACATTATTCCGACTTTCAACGACCGATGACCCGAGATTGAGTGTTTACTAAAAAGCATTAAGTTCTTAGACCATGTACGATAGCACTGATAGCCTTATTAAATTCAATTTTTGTGGCTTCCCCGACAGCATATATCACTTGCGAGAGCTGTCTACAGAGCATGACTGGGATCTAGGTATGTTTAGTAACGATGGTAAAAATCAGGTAAAAAAGGCCAGACTGAATTAATAAGCTTCTGGTCAGAAAAATGATGATATGATTATATAATTAATTTATAATTAATTTACTTTTGCCAACTCTGTACTTACAAGGTCATATTGGATGGCATTTCGTCGAATATATTTTCCGGTAGTAACGGCAGAGGATTGTCAAATAGTGTCCTGAAAACAAAACATCAATTAATGTAGCTAGCGTAACAAAATTACTGAATACACAACTTATATTATGGTACGACGACAATAAACACAATTGTACACTTTCATGAGCTCTCGTAAGGACAAAGCAACAATCCTTACAATGGTATCGGTTCCATTATTTCCGGTAATATCGATGTGTTCCTAGATATTGCTTATTTTTATTGGTATCGCCTTTCAACTACATTTGTAGAAGGTGCAGATACTTCATAACTCTTAAGTACCCAAAATTGGGCAACGTTTTAATTTGAGGCCAGAAAATATCTCGATTTACTCCAAAGGTCAGTTCTGGCATACTTTAGAAATGATTCAACATTTCCAAAAAGTTTAATAACAAAATAAATACCAGAGAAAAATTGGACTACCTTTTTTTTTTTTTTTTTCAGACAGAATGCGTTGTGTTTTGGATCTGGTGAAACTCCTTTCTTTTATTCGGGAAGATAACTGATACCCGATTACAAAAAGAAGTCTTTTTGTTTCCCCCATTGGATTCCTAACAAGAAGGTCTATTGTATAGTATATCGATATATTAAGTAATTGCTCTCATGCTGCCAGTTGATTAAGAAGACTTACAATGATTTAAGACTACTAAGGCCACTAAAGACGTTACCATCAATACGTTTGATTCGGTTTCCATGAAGGAACCTAAAAACGAAAGAAATCAAACCAAGAAAACAGCCAGGAACAATTGGGACATGCAGGGAGCTGGAAATGGCTCTTTTGTGACATTTCTCCTATTCCGGAGACAGAGGTAATCTTTAGTGTCAAGATTACTCTCAAGATAACGCATTGTGGAAACTACAATCACCGACAGCGGTCCCTTTTAGGACTATTCCAGTCCAGACGATCACGCCAGACATTTTTGGGAAATATTTTAGCTAGCTGATATATCTATCATCTCTAAGGGTCAGTTTAGACGATATGTACAACGTGAGTGTGATAAGTGAATAAAGATGGTGAATTTTAAGCACGGTAATGAAATGTGAAAAGTGAACTGATCAACATGACACGAGTGTGGGACAAAGTAAAAATCTGAATCCCCGACAGGAATCGAACTCATGACCTCCCGAACATCGGGCGGTCGCTCTGTCCACTGAGCTAGGAGAACGCATGGAGAGCAAGGTCATTTAACTGAGTTTATATGTCACAGGCGTCCTGCATACTGCCAGGATCAGCATCTTTATTCACTTTTCACACTCACGATGACTTCGACAGTGCTGATCCTAGCAGTATGCACGAAGCCTGTCACATGAACTCAGTTAAATGGCCTTGCTCTCCGTGAGGGTTCGATTCCTGTCGGGGACTCAGATTGTTTCTTTGTTACACGCTCGTGTCATGTTGATCAGTTCATGTTTCACGGTATGTACAACGTTTTCACATTACACAAACTTGCAAAAAATATACAGCACAAACTGTTTACAGTAAATCAAGCCAAGAACTTGCTGGTGCCTGTGGTGTATACGTATGACACAAAAATGTCAAAACATTTAAAAACATGTTTTAAGATCCTAAGACAATTGCAAATTGTAGGCACAAACATGGCCAGTGATGAAAGTTGTATGGGATTTTCGCATGACGTGCTGGGAAAAAGCAACGCGGGCTAGGTGTATCGTCTAAATCGAGACTAAGAAGACCAACCAATTCTTGTTGTAGACACCTAATAATCCCAACTTCGACGTAGTTTAAAAGACCATCAAGAAATAGTTTTACAATAACTGTCTAATTTCTCGCGCGCTGATTGGCTCATTTTTATCATCACTAAGAGTACAGACGGATGAAATTTTAATTTATGCAAGCTTTCAAGTTCAACTTTCAGGTCTCAAACTGTCAACTTTTTAACTAATGAGATTTTATGGACTTTTTTAAGTAGCCAATCAAAAGGCGAGAAAAGCTACTGACAATGTTTGCCTCATTTTGAATAAAATTCACTAATCTTTGTTTACGGCAAGTTTACGGCGTCTTTTCCCCTCTTTTATTCTCGGCATTTGACCATTTTGGGGTCTTGATATTGTAAAAAACAAATTGATGTCAGTTTTTATGCGTCTGTCCTCTTATTGATGATAAATTTGGTCATAACATTGTCAAAGTTTACTGCGGAACCACTCGCCTGCGGATCGTGGTTCCACAGCCACTTTGACAGTGTTATCATCAATAAGAGGACAGACGCATAAAAAACTGACGTCAATTTGTTAATTCGAAACGAAAATTAAAGGGGCGTAAATGTAACTGTTCCTTCCTCCTATTTGCATAATTTTGCCCATCAAACGTCGCATATTTGTTCAACTTTAGAATGAATCGTGATATTGCCTGTATCTTGCCTAAGATTACTTACAGCAGCTCTAACAATGGGGAACCAGCAAAAGTGTTTTCAGGGATGATGGACAGGTTGTTGTTTATTATCATCCTACGAGACAAGCAGACACAGAAATAAAAACAGAAAACATTTAGCCTTTGTACTACAGTGTTTGTAGCGTACATTCCCGTAGTATGTTGCACATACATTCACAGAGACAGACATACAGAAAGACAGAAAGACAGAAAGACAGAGCAACAATGAAAGAGAGACAGAGGGTCAGAAAAACAGAAAGACAGAAAGACAGACATCGACTATATTTTAGTACGAAGGTGAGTGATCAGTTCATTTTATCACTTCGCTTGAAGAATCGAAGCGATAAAAGAATTCATAAAAATTGCAAAGTACCTAAAAGTTCTCTTCGTTATTAAGTACCAATTGACAAAAACAACAGTCACTTACAGTATCCATAGATTCTTGAGCCCAGCAAAGGTGCGATTGTTGACTTGTGAGATTAAATTAAAGCTAAGCATCCTTGCGAAAAAGAAAACACTGCATTACTCACTTTTCCTCAACTGTCCTGCAACCTAAATTGGACTGGCTCTTTAGCTGCAATGTCTGTATCATACATTCTAAAACAAAATTAAACTTTCCATATATGTCACCTTCAATTTCTATTCTAATCTCTGATCAATCTCCCTGGAATTCATAACAAACAAACCACAAAATCAAAATTCATTT